>NC_056741.1:200579598-200629598 GCF_019279795.1 Protopterus annectens
TTTTTTCTCCGTCTATCAAGTTCCTTCCCAAGTACTTTTCATAGCAATTTACATGATGTTGCTATTAATTAATGATATTCTGCTTAAATGTATATTTTCTGATTAGTTGTATACCTATTTTGATTACTTGTATACTTTGGTTTACCATGTTCTTTACGTAATTTTTTTCCTGGTACTTTTCACCGTAAACAAAGTTTTGTATCACCCTACGTGACTCTGTGATTAATGGTTCTCTGTTTAAATTCTGAAAATTTGTTGATTACTTGAACACATATATAGCAAGATATAATGCCAAACAAAACCAAATATTAACAGGTCAAGCAAAAAATAGTTTGGAACCTATAAGTGTGGTACCTGTGCTCTGTATCCTTATATATTAAATATGGATTTTGTGTATATTAGGTGGTGTTTCAAAGACCAAATTACCACTGTAGCAGCTACAAACAAATGCAGTCTGAGGGTCATGCTGCTCAATGCTAGAAGTCTAAATCTCAAAATGCACTCCATTAAAGCACTCCTTAAAATGGAGAAAATTGACATTTGTGCTATAATATGGACCTGGTTCAAGGCAGCAGAAAGCACCCCTGCACTACCAGGCTATAACTCATTCCACACCTTTCGGCCCCAGAACTTGGACTGAAGCTCCAAAAGTGGTGTTTTTTGCATATACATAAAGGATCCGCACACCTCCAGACTGGTAGCCCAACATAATGCATCACAGATACTGAAGATGCTGCTAACACTGGGTAAGACAGCAATTCAGGTCGTAGCTTTTTATAGGTCTCCAACCATGTCCCAAGACACTCACTTCATGTTCCTAAGCACCCTGGAGAATATTAGGGTCCAACCTAACACTCTCATACTGGGCAACTTCAACTACCCCTCCATTAACTGGGAAAACTACTCATGTACCAATATGCTTGCCCAACATTTCCTGGAATTCATTAATTCCAATGCCCTGGACCAGCTTGTTCTTACCCCCCACTAGAGGTAGCAACATCCCTGACCTGGTCATTACTAATATGGGTGACTGTTGCTCTGCACCAATAATCAACTCCTCCCTGGTTAGATCCGACCAGAAACTAATCACCTTGGAAGTACACATCCCTCCCACCCACTCCCCCCGCAGAGGTAACCACAATGAAAAAGCTTCTCCAAATCTAACTTTGGGCTCCTAAGAACAGAAGTGGCTAACTTCACGGCACCCATTCAAATGGAGAATAGTTGCATAACCGCTGAATCATACACCACATCGCCACAACAGTCAGGAAATCCTTCTATGTGGCACACCTCATCACGAAGGGCTTTTCATCCAGAAAAAAGGAGGTCATTGTCCCACTGTACTCATCCCTCATTAGACCCATTATAGAATACAATGCCCCATTTGGTATGTACCTCTCAAGACATCTGCAACAACTGGAAAGGCCTCAGAAATACCTCACTAAAAGAATCACAGGCCTAAAGCAGATGCCCTATGCTGACCGCCTTAAAAAACTCCAGCTATACTCTGTCGCATATCGTCTACTCAGAGGCGATCTCTGCTTAACATACAAGGCCATGTCAAACCCAGAGCTGTTGGACATGCTACACTTAAAGAAATCCCAATCCCTCAGAGCTACACGCTCCAGGGATCTAAACCTTGTCATCACAATAAACAAAACATGTTGGAGGGATAGGTTCCTGACCCAGAGACTCCCCAGACTCTGGAATAGATTGCCCATACATGTCAAGCAGAGTGCCTCTTTGGACCTCTTCAAGAGGAACCTTGACGACTGGATGGGAGAAAGGAAATTCATCCCAGGGATCACGTCAGTTGCCTTGCTAGACAGGGGTCCAGGAAAGTAAATAATGTGGGAAGAAATATTCAGGGAATTGTTATGGCTAGGCTTGTATAGGCCCTAGGGCTGATAGCCTAGTACTAACCTATGAACCTATGAACCTATGAACCTATGAACCAATGCATTGTACAAACATGTACACAAATGCATGGATCTCACCATAAACAATAATATCAAGATGATCTCCTCCAAAAAAGGCAACCAATCTGATGGTCCCCTCCCATAAACAAACTGTACAACAGAAGGAGGAAACTGATGCGGAATAAGGTGAAGTCCCAAGACTGGAAAATTTCCCTTATCAGCCTCAACATAAAGTTGAGATCCCTCATCAAATCCTCTAAAGCTAGCTATGAAAACAGAATTGCAGCAGATAGTAAAGACAACCACAAGTCCTTCTATAGTAATGCAAAGAACCTCCATGGCAATACCCTATTTGCTCTGAGCTACTGCACGATGGTACCTCCTATACCAAGTCAACAGGTGTTGCCAATATACTGGCCGACAAATTCAGGGACAACTTTACCCCTACCCCCCCAAAGGACCAATCACAATGCCAGTAGATTGCCAGGCACCCAGTATTACTGCTGCACAGGTTAAAACAGCATAGTCCAAGGCCAAGAATACAGCTTCTATGGAACCTGACAATATCCCTGGCTGTGTTCTACATGAACTACAGAGTGAACTGGCACCTCACCTGTGAGCCCTGTTCAATAACAGCCTCACCTTAGGCTTTGTCCCTAGTGAATGGTGCACTGCTATAGTCATCCCTCTCTACAAAGGAGGATTGACTATAGACCCTGGGAACTATCACCCCATTAGCCTGACAAGTCTGATATGCAAAGCTATGGAACGCATCATCATGGACCTAATGAACAAGGATATAGGGAATCTCCAAAGTCTGGATCCCACACAGTTTGGTTTTGTAAAGGGTAGATCATGCCTGTTCAACTTGGTCAACTTCTTTGACTCGGTCACCAGAGCTGTGGATGAAGGCAAGGTGGTTCATACACCCTACCGTGATCTGGCTAAGGCCTTTGATATCATTCCCCACTCAGGAATAATAGAAAAACTCACTAATCCAAGAATCAACCCCTATATCACTAGGTGGGTTGCAAACTGACTCATAGATAGAACCCACAGTGTGAAAGTAGCTGACTCCAAGTCAGACTGCCAACTAGTCACAAGTGGAGTCCTACAGGGATTGGTGCTGGATCTTCTCCTGTTTTGTATCTACTTCACAGAAATCCAGACCAACATGAAGGGACTCTGGCTGACAAAATTCGAGACAATTGCATGTTGGGAGCCATTATTAACTCCTCAAGTGATGTTGACATCCTACAGAAAGGCGTCACTGAGACCAACGATTGGTGTCAGAACCATGGCCTTAAGCTCAATGCCAAAAAATATATCATCATCCCCATTCGGAAAAACCCAGTTCCCATGAATTACTGCATCGGTGGTAGTCCACTGAACACAGAAGGTGTTGTAAGAGATCTGGGAACACAGGTTGACAGCAACCTCTCTTTTGACAACCACACTGTCACTGTAGTCAGAAAGGCCTTCTATATGGCACATCTCATTACTAAGGGTTTTGTATCCAGGAAGAAAGAGGTCATTATCTCCCTCTACTCTTCCCTCATTAGGCCACTCACTGAGTACAATGCCTCATTTGGCATGTACCTCAATAGACACCTGCAACAACTGAAGAGGCTGCAAATGTTCCTCACAAAGAGGATCCTAGGCCTTAAACACTTGTCCTATATAGACAGACTCAAAAAACTCCAACTATTCTCTGTCTCATATCGCCTACTTACAGGCGATCTCTTCTTGACTTACAAAGCCATGTCTGACCCAGCTATGTTAGAAATGCTGCATCTAAAGAAATCCCAATCCCTCTGCACCTCATGCTCCAGAGACCTCAACCTCATTACCACAATCATTAGAAAAACACAATCCCAGGAAGTGTCTGTCCGCTCACCTTAAATTAATGCACCATACAATATTCCAAGCAGAAGGATGTAATCCAAACATAAAAAAGTTAATTCCACCATTCTTTTAACTGAATTCCACAGCAAATATAATGACTTCCAAAAATCAAGAGTGAAATAAGTGCTTTCGTCTGTAACCATAACAGACTTTATCAAACTGTTGTGTTTCCCTCCTTTTTACACTCATATACAAATGTGTACTTAATTAGTATCCAATTAACATTTAAAAATACAGTTCACTAAAATATATTAAAAATATACATACTCAAGTAGTGTATTAGCAGGACAACAATACATCTAAGGTTAATACCCAGGAAAATACTGAATGTGTAAACTGAAAACATAGGAATTAATGTAATAATTCTCATTCTAAATTACAATTTCCTAGCTTTCTGTTTTAACACTGGCCGTAGGGATAAATGTTCATTAATACCAAGGGATTCTGTTGCGTTTAATGTCAACTTTTTCTTAAGTTTGTTTTTTACCTACAATACTGGTGCTCGAGTTTCTTGCAGTGTCATTACCACAATCAACAGAATGTGCTGGAGGGACAGGTTCATAACCCAGAAACTGCCAATGCTATGGAATAGACTTCCCATACATGTCAAACAGAGGACCTCACTGGCCCTCTTCAAGAGAAATCTTGATGAGTGGATAGGAAATAGAAAATTCACCCCGGGATCACAACAGTGGCTCTACTCGACAGAGGCACTGGAAATTAAGGTTGGGTGGCATGATGCCAGGGTAATCCTATGGGCTAGGCTTGTAAAGGCTTCAGGGCCATTAGCCTAGAACACACTAATGAACCTATGAACCTATTAAAAGTAGGAACAAGCATATAATAGGTAGGACACATGCAAACTATTATAATTTTGGGAAGATTTCTATTGCCCATTGTGGGAAATGTGATGTGCTTTATATAAGAAAGACTGAGCACAGGCTTAAAAGAAGAATTTATTAACATTTTGTAATGTTAAAACTAAAAATGGGTAAAACACACTTTATAAACATACAGTGAGTTGCAAAGAAGCCGGATTTATGTTTTTTTTTCTTGAGGAAGTCGTCTTAGATGTTAGAAGAGGGCCTTGCAAGACTAAAATAGAATATAAAGAGGTTTACTGACAGTTAATATTAGAAGTGAATAGAACACTGGGACATAATGAAAATGTGTCTTTAGTTCCAATTTTAAAATGAAGAGCAGCTAGGCTTTGAATGCAGTTTTCATATTTGGTACTTACATATTATCACAACCACATTTGCTCCGTTGTGTAACTCATTATGTTTATAAGACGGGCCTGTATGCGTAAGTGTAACAGGCCATGTAAACTCCGAATTACCTTTTTCGGTTTTCTTGTGCAAGTGAACCACGAAGAGGAAAGGAAAGTGGCCCTTTTGCATACAAGTGGAAGAGGGACACCATTTGTCATACATCACTTTTTTTTTTTTTACAAAGCATGGCAGCATCCAACTATGTGCTGTACTAAACTGATCAGTACAGCAGGGGAACTGTGATCCTCCTTCATGTTGGAAGGAGGATCAGGAAAATGAAGCTCCATGTAACCCTTTCTGTGATACTTACTATGGCAAAAATTGGTGTTGTACTTTCCAAACACTTACTACACTGTTCCTTGAACAGATGAATACCTTTCCCAGTGTTGTCATAGGAGGTCCCAGCTCTGCAGTGTCGTTTCACTTTCACAACTGGAAACCGCATTCCTGCAGGAATAAGTGCCTGAAACACTTGCAAATGCTGATGATAATCTTTAGAAATGGGCCAAAAAGTTTACATTACTTTCAGAAATGGCATACATTACAACATGACAGGATGCCAAAAGAAGTGTAAATCCCTGATTCTCAATGAAGACTCGTACAACGGAAGAAAACGTCCATTACATATCCCTTACTATCAAGATGCCAACAGGTGTTACTAGGGTGGATACTTCATGTCATTGTGTAAGGTTTGCCTTTTCAGAAAGTCATTTCAACATTTTGGACATTAGTAAGGACTATTACCAGCTGGCTGAAGTATTTCAGGCAGATGTCTATTTGCAGGTATGCACGCTTCGTAACCGTGAAAATATGGTTGCGATAATACGTAAGTACCAAATATTTTTCATTATATTTTGATTGGCGAGATATATATACATATATATATATATATATATATATATATATATATATATATATATATATATAATATATATATATATATATATATATATATATATATTCTCAATAATTATGTCTCATATTTTATACGTTTTATTGAAATATATAGATTTATTTATTTCTGTTATTTATTCATATCAAAAGTATGTGTTTTTTTACTATTTTAGGTGCTTAGGAGACTGTATAGGTGCAAAGTCTCTTTTAACTAACTAGATGACACTCGATTAATTTTGATAGGATAATGGAATAATAGATTTCTTATCTTTAGTTTTATGGTTTTATATTTTATATCTTTGTTAGGACTTTTTTAATAAAATTTGTTTAAAAAATGTTAAATCTTTTAGTATATAGTGAGAATAGAATTTTAATATATTTGTATAATAATAGTTATCTAGTGGTAAAGGTGTCTGATTTTTTGTAGTTATGGTTACAGAACAGGTTGGATTGTTTTTAATTGTTACTTAAGACATTTTGTGGGTAAAAGGGTATTTATTTAAACACAGGGGATGATTACTGTTGGTTCATCTGAAGTCTGTGTTAGGACAGATATGCGGTGAAAAAGTTAAAGCACTTATGTAATGTACTTTGTTGATTTTTATTAAAACTTAAATTGGTTCACTTGGACGTGATCCTGGTTCTTCCACAGTGCCATTTATTTGATTATTTGTTGATTACTTGTATATGTCTGTTTACTGTGTTCTTTATGTAATGATGGAATTTTTCTAGAGATTTTCTCCCTGGGTCTCCTCTGAAAATGGGTTGATATTTGCCCAGTTGATCTATCCTGGTAAACAAATGTAATAAATAAATAATAAATAGATAAATAAGTAAATAATTAAATAAAGGACATTTCTTGGAGGACAATAAAAATTACATGCATCTCTAAAGACGGCAGCAGCTGCCTCTTACAGACAAGCTTGGTTACAGTGTTATGTTATTTTGCAACCTGTAGTCAAAAATCATGGCTAAAAGCCCACAACAACCTTCTGTTTTTGTTTAAAAAAGTGTTTAGTGATTTCTTTGCCAAACTATTAATTTAACAGCTTGTCAATTACATAACTAATTTGCAATTACCTACCTACGCTAATCCAGCATAATTAGAACTGGAACCCAAAGTGACATATGTACCTCCTGCCAGCCTAGGAATATTCATGCCATAAACACGGCTTAGTATCTTTTGTCTTCTGCACTTGGAAGCAATCTTTTAAAGTTTATATTTTTGAAAGGCTGTAAATTGCACTTTTGATTTCATATATTAAAAGTGCTTATGCATGTAAAAATGCAAGAAACTTTTTTGTTTGAAAGTTTATTTCATACCTTTAAACATAATCTTTATGTTCTAGTGTATTTGTATTCTTTCTCAAGATATCAACTTTTCTGGTGGCTGCTTTGTTCACCACAATGTAGCACTTGTTGGGGAGATGACTGCTGATTGACAGTTGTGTTTTTGATGACCTTATAAATGCTTCAGACTTGCAGACTGCTACTCTTCTCATATGCTCCACTTTGCTGAGGCTGTCTTTTATGAAGGACTTTAGTTAGTGAGCTTTGAAGAGTCTGCATTTTGACTGGGGTGTGAGTGCTATCCTTTTGAACTTTGATGAGACAGAAATAGGATATACTGTGAAATCATTGTAGAACTGTCTGTGCCCTGGTTTTCTTTGGAATTTTAGAATTGTCTTTGAACTCATGTTTCAAATTATTTCATAACAGCTGGACTTTGTTGTGGCTGTTTTAAGAAATTGTGTAGTCTGTGCAATAGGTCAAGGGTAATTTATTTATTTATTTAACATTTGTTGACCGGGAATGTCTGACTAGGTTCCACAGAGCCTGTTTTCAGCAGAGGCCCGGGGAGAAATGCTCCAGATGCATGTCTTTGGAATGTGGGAGGAAACCGGAGTACCCGGAGGAAACCCACACGAACACAGGGAGAACATGCAAACTCCACACAGAAGGCACCCCAGCTGAGAATTGAACCAGAGAACCTCTTGCTGTGAGGCGACAATGTTAACCGCTGCACCACTGTGCCACCCAGTCAGTTTGAGGTAGCCTTGTAATTTTGTTAATAATTACCCTGTTTTCCATTCTCACTGGCTTCAGTTTATTTTCCCAGGGTTTTGTATGGTCCATTTTGTGGTTGTTATGATCTGCTGAGTTCATGCACTGGACTAGTATGGAATCATCTCTTCACTGACTTGGATGGCTTTGTCACAGTGTAAGGCCTATTACACCTAGGCTAAACAGAGACTGCGACTTAATTCTGGTTTTCTATGTTTTACTTTTGTTTGAATTTTAGATATCAGCCTGGCATTTATCTTTAGTTTGTTGGTTTGTAGTGTTCAGTGTTTGTAGCTTTCACTATATGCAGTTTTACTCATTGTACTCACAACTTGAATAGTATCTCAAACTTGCAATATTTATTGTGTTTTATTTATAGTTTGCTGGCAGGGTTATTTGCAGAAGCCAACTGATTCTTTTCATGAGAGTCCAAAGTATCAGTACTGACTAGGGGGAAATTTGCTGAGGGAACGTCTTCTTATCTTCACACATGCATATTTGCTGTTCCTGTCATAAAGACCAATAGGAGGGAGTTCCTAATGAGAAGGAGTAGGAGGAAGTGGAAGGTGGTGAGCTATCATTAAACGGCACTTGACTAATTTGCAGAGACAGGAAGGAGAAACATCAAATTCACAATTAATGGGCTGGTGCAGGCAGAGGATGACGCCATAAGTGTTTTTTAAGTGTTATAATGCAGTGTTTAAATAAGGAAAGTGCTGACTTTAGAAGAGATTTTGAGAATGGCACAAGGTCAAACGATGGAGTTCAGAAGTTGACACAGTCAGAGACAGACAAGAGAAGATACTTGTTTTTATTCAGTGCAGCACACTGATGATATGGTTGATTTGAGGAGCAAGAGTTTGGTCTCATATGTTGCTACAGGTAAGCAAGAAACGTCCACACCATCAACACTGGATACACACAGACATTTATTTAACTGTCACTGTTTATTTGCTGTAGTCTCAGATAAACATTTTTTGGATAAATCAGTAACAAATGTTTTGGGTTCTGGCTTTGCAAATTAGGGAAGCAGACATGTTGGTAATGAACCTTTCTTTAATGAATATTTGGAAAATGAAGCAACTGTGTTTGTTCTTTGCAGGCACTATTTGGACAGTGCACATACCGCTCCATGGCCTGATTAGTGTTTCATCTAAATTATGTGTAAGTTTGTAGTTTAGGAGTATTGGTGTTAGTGAGTAGTTTATTAAAACAATGCTGTGGATCAAATTGCCCAGTACTTATTTTGCTGATATGTGTAGAGGTAAAAATGGGTTCTAGATTGTGGGATGGTTGAATGGCTGGTTTTAGATTTAGTAAATTGCTGGATCTACATCTAATTGCCAAATTTACATATAGCCAAAACTTAATACTCTGACACCAGTTTACCGAAAGCTCTATTAGCCAAAAATACACTTTGCTGAACTTCACATTGCCGAATTGAATGTATAAAGTAGTTCCAGCATATTTAGTATATAAAGAACACTGATTTACTCTAAATCGTACATCATACCTGCCTACATCATGACGAATGTGGTAAGTGACTCACCTGGAACCTTAGGATGCATTTACAGTACAGAGAAGTCTTAGAGAGGTAGAGACGATTATTATTGAAGGATTTTTATACCATCTGAACAAAAGTACAAAGTACAAAATATACTGGCTATGTAAGTTTAAGCACGTTTTGAAATGTAAAGCTGTAACAACTTGTGCTACAACTGGTGAAGAATTACTTAAATCAGTAGGTCATAACCATACTGGAGTCCCATCAGAAATATAGAAATATACTGTTTGTAGTGCTATAAAACAAAAAGCTGCCTTATCGAAGGATACACCATGTACTGTTGTAGACGATGCAATCGCGTCCTCCTCAATTGAATTTGCAGCAATGTTACCCAGGAGAAAAGCATTGTTATAGCAGGTTAGAAAGGTGTGCATTAGGCCATCTGCTCATAATAACTGTACAAGTTTGATATTGAACACTTTACATACAATTGATTTTCCATTAAAAGTTGGACAATTTTTAATGAAAAGAATACCAGATTCTAATGAAGAGAATATTGTTGTAATGTTTACTACTGAGCAAAATTTGAAAGATCTTAGCAAAGCTGCAATTTGGTTGATGGATGGAATGTATATAACTAAAGAAACAGTTTGTAAAACTGTATACAATACATGGTCTAATAAAGTATGGTGCTTACACTAAATCTGTGCCATCGGTGTACTGTCTGAAGATGAAATAGTAATTACGATCTTACAATTTTATGTGGCATGCTTTATTTGAGTTTTTAAACAACACAGGTAACACTGTCTCTTGCAAATATGTATTATGCGATTCTGAAGTAGCTGCCATAAAGAGCTTGCAGATTAATGTCACTGGGGTGGTGAGCAAAGGGTGCTTCTTTCATTTTAACCAGAATTTATGGCATAAAGTTCAATCATTGGGATTAAGTTCATTGTATAATAGCAGTACGACATTTCAGTTGCATGTGAAGAAGTTGGCTGCTCTTGCCTTTCTGGAGGAAAGTGAGGTAATACCTATGTTCAATATTTTGAAAGAAGAATTTCCAAGTGAAAGGAAAGAATTAGTCAGATACTTTGATGACATATTTACCAGAAAATGTACTACTCCTACTTCTACTTGTGTTAGGTTTCAGTCATTATTTCCAATATTGTTTTAGAATGTGTCTGTTTTAAATGAAATGTTCTTACTCAGGACACAAAACAGTGTCGAAGTCTGGCACAGGAGAGTCAAGTGTTTAGTGGGAAGATATGTAACAGATTTATTTATTACATCCTCCATTGTGCGTAAACAAAATAGAGTGGATGAAGTGCAACTTCATATGTCTGTTGCTTGTCCTTCATCACCAACATAGCTCCCAACCTTCCATCTCCAAAATGAGGAACACTCGCCTTCATGATGAGGAACAAATGGCAAAATGTGGAACACATACTAATGGCTTACTGACAGTTTCAACTAGGAAGGTCATAGGATGGTTAAAATATGCTGGTTTTACTCATAAAGAAGATCCTTTAATGAATTAATACGATTAATTTCTATTTACCATGGATTTCACTTTTTAACACTGAATGTGTGACAGACTCTTTCAATGTGGAACTTTGAGGAACTTCGAGGAACATGAACTTTTTATGACCCCAAATGAGGTACGTTCCTCATAATGATTTACACTTGAGAGGTATGATCACCAAGGAAATATAAAATTATACAATGCCAGGAATGATTTAAATGTGTATTTGAAAACAGGCAGCAGTATTCAAATGCTGAATATGTATCCGTGATTGCTACTTTATTGAAGATGTGAATACTGCATTAAAGCCATGTGATTACAAGTGTGTAGTTCGTTGAGATGCACTACTTTCTTATATTTCTGCTAGTTTGTGGATATTGTATCACTGGGTTTAAGTTACAGGGGTTAAGGGTGTGCATTGCCACATTCACCAGTTAATGTTTTTGGCAATCTACAATTCGGCAATGTGAAGTTCAGGAAAGTGTATTTTCAGCTGATAGAGCTTTCGGTAAACTGGTCTCGGCGTACTAAGTTTCAGCTATATGTAAATTCGGTGATTAGATGTAGATCCAAACTGGTCAGCTAATGCATCTACTTAACATGTTGTTGACAAAAAGATTTTGTGGAATTGTCGAAAAGGGCACTTGATTAAGGAGTTTCTTAAGAAACATCATGAAAGGTGATGGGAGCAGGAACACGTGGTTGCAAGCCCACCTGCAGACTTTGCAAACACAGGAAACATTTCTGATTGGACTGCAAACTGCTACCATATCAAGTGTGGTTGATTCTGTGGATAACACAAAAACAGCTTTATATCATAAACCTGCTTGCCCTGCAAATTTGTTACTACACTGTATTCCTTTACCATTAGTGCTGTTGAAATACCTATGCAGGTTGAGAAGGGTTCTGCACTACTCCACACGCAAATTGTCTCAGCTAACTATCTGCATAATGACATAGATAATGTGGCTTACAGTGTTCCTGTTCCTTCTGCTACTGAAACTCCTGATTTATGTTCTTGTTCTGAAACAAGGCGCATGTTTGAGGAGCTGGAATAAGATACATCTTGTGGTATTGTTTAGCTTAAATTTCTTGCATTGCTGTAAATAATATTACAACTTGATGGTTGGCCTTCAGAGCTACATCAGTCATTAGTACTTAATTATGGACAATGTATTGATGACTTAAAGCAAGTTAAGATGTGTTGCACAAGGTTCAAGGTAAGAAGCTGCAAGTGTAGCATAATTATATGGAAAGGTTTTATAAACCTGAGCATACTGGTAGTTAGGAAAAATGTCCTGTGCTGTGTGGTATTTTGCATTGCAAAAAAAGTGGTTAAAAGGAGTGTGTGAATATATAGGATGTTTTCCTTTTTTTTTTTTTTTTTTTTTGAAATTATCAAATATGTATTTTTGGGATAACTATGAAGAAAATCAGTGTTGTAACCCTTTCAATGTTTTATGATACGGAATATACAATATGAGAGATATGTATGTTTATTAGTGCTAAAGATATGAAAGGGACTATGGCTCAATCAAACTAATAAAGTTAAATTTGAAGCTAATGATTAAAAAAAACAACAAAGGGAAAATGAAATTAAAATAAGAGATAGTAATAACTCTTGTTACTTTGAGTAAGCTGAGAAAGCTACAGAAGAAAGTTAATATTGGAAATATGTAAATACAGTCAATAGACAAATAGTTTTGAACTGTAAGAAATGATTGTAGCGACTTCCTACAATCTTTTTATAAAACATAAATGCAAGTCAAATGGCAGTGTAGCCTGATGTGAGATAAGACCAGCAAAGTCAAGTGCAGAAGTGGAGAAGGTAGTGGCATCTAGGTTAGAATTGGTAGTGTGCCTTACTACGCAAGGCATGCAAGCCCACCAGTTATAAAGGTATAGTACACATACAACTTATAATGTTGCATCATTTCTTAATAGTAATGCTTTTAGATAAAACATGCATGCTATTAAGAGCAGCACAGAAGACAGCTAAATTTTAGTGATGGATTGATTAACAAATAAGCAAATTAATCTGTCAGTCTTAAATGCTTATAGCTAAACAATTGTACAAGCTACAAAACAACAAATTACAAAAATCACAAGGAACAAACTATAAAATAAACATCATGAGTGGGGTATGTATATCAAAAGTAAGAATCACTCTTCTATGCACCATTTAGGAAGAAACTTCTGAAAAGATAAGAAACTGCAGGGAATCTGGAATGAGAAATCAGCACTGCAGCTAAATTACGGAAGATAACTGATATCAGGGGATCTGAACAAAGTAAGCAAATCATACCCTGCCTGAGGTTTTTAAATGGGTTGCTGGAATGGCAAACAGGGTCCCCTCTAATGAACTGAGAGATTGATTATGAGCATAAGGATCCAAATATATTTCAAATGAGCATTATCTAAATTGTACAAATGGTCAGTTCACAAAAAGATTGCATATCTCTACATAGCCAAAGCTTTTGACACAATTTCCCACTCAGGCATAGTGGAAAATCTAAAGAAACTGGGAATAACCCCCTATGTCACTTACTGGACTGCTAACTGTCTCACAGATAGGGCACAGGAAATCAAAGTAGGGGAAGTTAAATCCACAAAGACACCAGTCACCAGTGGAGTCCCCCATGATTCTGTGCTGGGGCTTCTCCTGTTTGACATCTACTTTTTTTGTAGTAAAAGCCAATACCAAAGGGCTTTGGCTGACTATGTTTGCAGATGACTGTGAGGTAGAAGCAGTCATTGAATCCTGAAATGACTTAGCCATCCCTGCAGGAAGATTTGTACCAAATAAATAACAAGTGCCAACATCATGAACTGAAACTAAATGCCAGAAAATGTAGAAAAATGCAATATTGCATCCTTTGGAAAATCATCTACCCCAGAAAACTACCACATTGACAATACACCTCTAAGAGATGACCCAGTTTATTTATTTTATTTATTTTATTTTAAATTTGTTTACTGGGAGAGTCTGACTGGACAAAATATCCTTTTTCAGCAGAGGCCCATGGAGAAAAGATTTGGGAACTTATGTGGACAGTGACCAAACTTTTGGCCAACATGTGTCCATTGTCATAAGAAAGTCCTAAGAAAAAGGGATTGTGTCTAAATCTAGGGAAGTCATTGTCCACCTTTACTCAGCCCTCATTAGCCCAATCATGGAATATAATGCCTCCTTTAACATGCATCTGTCCAGACACATGCAACAACTGCAACATCTACAGAGACACCTCACTAAAAGGATACAAGGCCTAACTAACACATCCTACTTCAACTGACTCAAAGGCCTGTCACTATAGTCAGTATCCTACAGACTGCTAAGGTACAAGGCATCCATTGACCCAATACTGGATGATCCAGTGATGGATTTACTGCACATAAGCAAGTCAAATGAGATCATAAATGCTAAGTATAGAGATCTATACTTCTACAACATGAACAAAAAGGTTTGGAGAGGAAAGTATATCTCACAGAGGAAAATGTTGATCTGGAACAGACTCCCCCATCCACATAAAACAAAACTCGTTTCCTGTCTATATTCAAGTGTAGCTTGGATCTATGAATGGAAAACTGAAAATTTCCCCCAGGACTGTCCCTTGTACTACTAATGGACAGACGCATCTCCAAAATGTTTTATTCCATGTGTGGTCCCCTCATAATATCTATGGCATGATTTCAGTTATTGTCATTAGTGGTAATATACACCATAATTATCAACCAGGAGATGGGTAAGGCCAATCTCTAGCCATATGGGTTAGATTAATTTCAGCTTAAAAAAGGAAAATTGGCTGGGTTTAAAATGGCTCTCAAGGGCAGCTAGCCTAATATTTACCTATGGACCTATAACGAATGAATAAATGAATGAATGCACAAATACATAAATAAGTAAAATAAATGAATCTATGGATCTTTCTTGGACAGAGGCAGTTTCTAAATGCTTTATCTTATGCATTTGTCCCCTCAAATTACCTATGGTATTGTCCTAGTTATTATCATTAGGGATAATATACAATTATTTTTATTTTTGGTGGCGCAGTTGTGCAGTGGTTAATGGTGTCACCTCATAGCAAGAGGTTCTCTGGTTCAATTATTGGCTGGGGTGCCTTCTGTTTGGAGTCTGCATGTCCTCCCTGCATGCCCGTGGGTTTCCTCTGGGTACTCCAGTTTCCTATCAAATTCCAAAGGCATGCGTTTGGAGCATTTCTCCCCAGGCCTCCACTAAAAATAGGCTCTGTCCTAGTCAGACTTTCCCGGTCAACAAGTGTTAGCTAAATAAATTTTCAACCAAGGGATGGGTAATGCCAATCACTAACTAAATGGGATAGATTAATTCAAGCATAAAATGGGAAACTGGCTAAGCTTTTAATGACCCACAAGTGCAGCTCTCCCATTACTTGCCCATAAAATGATGAACCTATAACAAGTATTTTATACATGGGCTTGGGAGTGACTGGCAGCTATTGTAGATCCTGCGTCAAAGGAGTAATGTAATGGGATTAAAAATTCAAAGTCGAAAGTCAAACATAGAATTTAAAATTCTGTACCATTATGCCAAATCTCTATCTGACTATCAAGGTAAAGGATAGTATAATAGTCAAACCTAAACAGTACTAGTGCATGGGTCACCATAGCTAACTTTAATGTAGGAAAAAAACATAATACAGCCTTTGGCCTCCAGCCATGAGAAGGTCACTAACAACCTGAATTAGTGATGTTTCAGTACTTCAATCAGACTGTTATCAGTCAAAGAGATCACTGGACGCTGAACTGGGACATGACTGTGAATAAATGACTTTCTTAAAAACCTTACCAAATAAATGAAAGTTAAAGATTACTAACAATAGTCTTTTAAAATCAGCTATTAGTGACATTTTTTGGTAATAACAATGCTTTTACTACAGATGAATTGTTTACCCCCTGTTATGTTACGCTCTTACCACATAGTTGATAAACTGGCTTTTGGTGGTGTTCACTTCATCGATGGAAAATAAATAATTTATAGTTATGCTGGCATTCACACCACATTTTAGTTGTTCATATTGTCGTTTAATTAACACATTGCTTTTTGTGTTAGAGTAGAATTCCTGCAGGGTAAGGTATGCATCAATGTACTCAGCAGAATAGTATGCATTTCCAGGTGCAAAGCTTCCCTGAAAAAGACAAAATTGCAAACATTTTTATTAGAACAAGAAAGTAAGTTAAAAGTCTTCCCAACAAATACATAATAAGCTATTTTTTAAATAATTTTCATTCGCATAATATAATTGTACTGCATGGAGCACGGTGATTATGCTCTTTTAAAAAATGGATAAATAATATAAAGTTTAAGCTTGACTACATGACCTTAACAATGCTTAAAGTTTTTTTAAGTACATGCTATGTACTGTTATGGCT
Source organism: Protopterus annectens (assembly GCF_019279795.1). Lineage (NCBI taxonomy): Eukaryota > Metazoa > Chordata > Ceratodontiformes > Protopteridae > Protopterus > Protopterus annectens. Next base: position 200,596,090 of record NC_056741.1, read on the forward strand.
GGGTCTGCACTAAAATCAGACAGTACTGACCATTAAACAGCAGCGGCCAGTATTAATGGCTTCATTTCAAATCCTGTTTCTACCCACTGCCTGCTAAACTACACAGGGCATTTTGAGTTAAACAGCTTCCCATTACACGTGGAACATGTAAGGTCATCAACCCCCACCCCCGATCATCAACCCCCCCCCCCTGCACATTGCGTTTGGCCTTCAAAGCCAACACAACTCATCCCATTCTTGTTTTAATTAATTTTGGACTAATTTGTAGACCATAAAGAAGTTAAATCTCAATACGCTACAAAGAATTATGACTGGATCATCAATTGTAACTGTGTATTTTATGTTCTTGACATGTATGCCAAGATTCAGCTAAATAGATGAATTTAGTGGCATCCATGCCTCAATCATATAAGTGAGTTATGAGTTTTGACTCGGTTATGATCCCCTATATTTATACAGTGAATTACAGTAGTGCCCTTCTTGAATAAGGATATTAATCATACAGCAAATAGTTATTCCCAGGCTTTGAGATTGTTATGCATGATAGTTTGCATACAGAAAAGAAGGATAATGTAACAAGGTGGTTACTATGGAAACTGGACAAAGATTAATATACAAAACATTGCTGAGAAGCAGTGGATACATGAACTGCAAATAATTCTTTAAAATGATGAATTACCAGAAGTTAAAACATTTAAGGTAGGAAAAACAGATATTGAAAATGAAAAAGGCAATTAAAAAAATTCAAAAGCAAAAGTAATTATTGAAGTGCTACATTTAGTGACTACAGAGTCTTTTACTTTAAAAGACATAAACTTATAAAATAGCATGCCAGAAATTATAGCAATGAAGTTTAAGGACACACAGACAGTTCCAGTAGTAGGAGGAGCAAATGGCTTGATAAAAACTTTTCCAAGTATACTTAAATGTACCAGTAACACATGTAAAGTCATATAGAATACAAAAAGAAGCACTGTTGGCTTTCTTACAGCTGTGCTATGCATAACAAACATCAAATATAGAAGTAATACTGATTTTCAGATCCTTAGTTATGCCATGAAATAGGAAAAGGGGTCCATTCTTGTTATGATATTAAAAGGCATAAACATTTAAAAGGTACATTTTCATGACACCATTTTTTCTAAAATGATTAGCCATACTTAAATGTAGCAGAAAGCTTGGGGTATAATATTTCAGGTTGAATTTAAAATCTATATTTACTTTTTTTTTTTTAAAGAACTACGATAAAGCATGCGTGAATGGGCGTACCTTCGTTAAAGGTTGTGCGTCAGGGCTGGTAACTCAGCACGTAAAAATCAACTACCAATCATTAGCGGACCGGAGTTCCGCTCTGGCGACCCCTAACCGGGAAAAGCCGAAATACACAAAGACGATAAAGCATGTTTACAGCATTGGTTTCTAGATTTAGAATTAAATTGTGGTTCAAAATGATTGGAGGCAGAAATTAAAAAAAAATGTGATGTGATGAATATGTTCAAAAACTGAATTGGAGTGGGTTGAAAGAATAACATTGTTCTTAAGAGAATTGTTAAATATATGTGTTCAGAAACTTTCATCAGTCTCAAAAGTATAACTAATTTTTTATTTATATTGATAAGATGTGAAGTTAAGTAATCAAATAAAAAGAGGTGAAAACGAACCAAGATTGAATCAAGAAGCATTTTCCTGTTTGTATCATGTGGACTGACTCTCTTACTGTTTTAATGTCTAAAGACCAATATGTATAACAGATTTAACAAAAACAACTTCAAGCCTTCAGCCTGATGTTTCATATCAATAATCCAAATAATGTTTCAGTCAATGAAATGGGCAAAAACCTAGTTATATCTCCCTTTTCTGGTGGTGGGTACCAGTCTGTGATTTGACATTCCCCTCAACTTTAAGGTGAAGAGCAGGCAAAAAGAATCTCTTTCTGTTTCTTAAACATTGACAAACTGATTGCAGAAAACGGCTTGCTACCTGTTATAGTACGCATGAAGATCGGAAGTACTTCACCCCTGACCACCAATGCAGTATCAGCATGTACTTGTGAATGTCAGTATTGCACTAGCAATTAACAACCGACATATGCTAAACTGCACCTCCTAACATTTTGTGTCCAGGGTAGCTACACTTCAGAAATATAACATTTTTCTTTATCAACAGACAATGCAAAGTCACTGCAGAAAAAGTATGCATTTCTGCAAATAATAGAGAGATCAAATGCAAAACTGAAGGGTGAGCAAGACAGGATAACAAGGAACTTCACAAACTAAAGAAAATTGTCAAATGAACTTTTGAAACAGTTTGGAGTTGCTGATTGAAGGCTTAGTGTCTGTTACTCTAAAAGAGTGTTAGTTCTGGTTTAAGCACTTGGGCTTCGGGCCAGTTATTTTACATTAAGAAGGTGTGTTCTGCACTCTTGTGGGAGGAGAGGATAGATTCTGCCTTTCTGAGCTGGGAGTTTTTGGTTAAAGGCTTATTGTGCCTGCTTATTTGAACTGTTACTTTCTGAAATTGGTATGCCTTGTTTGCTGTAGCATAGATTAAATTCAGACCTGTTCATCTAGCTTTGTTTGCATAACTTGAGCACTAATCCAGGCCATCTTTTTTTGGAGAAGGTTTCCCCTGCACTCTAGGGGCAGGAGTGTGCAGTTAGAACTTGTCTGATCGAAGACTGCTGGAACGGGGCTTAGGTTTTAGCTTTATATTGGTTAATTGGTTAATTGGTTAATTTGTTTAAATCAGTTTGCTCATTTGCTACTAATATATTAAAAAAAAATACACTTTATGCATCGCCAGGGTTAAACTTTCCCGGCATCATAAAGTTTGCTCTTCAAACTTTCCCTTAAAACTAGCCAGTTTTTTAGTTTTAGCATTCAAATCTGTTTCTTTGAGCTCAGAACTTGTTCAGAACTCGTAACCACTAAATAAGCTGCAAATTACTACAGCACTCAACTTTTCTCACTTGTCTAGAGGAAAACAGTTTTTAGTACTTAATAAATAAGCACCTATCCAGGCATGTCTAAAGGGTCCGCTCCCGGTGTTTTCTCCTGTCTACCTGATGAATCTCAGCATCTTGGGGCAATGCAGCAATTGCCTAATGTACATAGACAACCCTCTCCTCCTACCATCCAACACGTGAGAGATGCACTTATATAGCCAAACTGGAAGCAACGCTCTCTTGACCCAAGACTAGACTAGACAGTCAAGAGGATAAGGTATACACTTGCACCACACCACACTCATCACATAGTCCCTCAAAATCTACACCACCAAAACACACACATAGAAACACAAAACATGCACCTACTTTCATGAGGGCTTTCAATAAACATCTGCTCAAACATAAGAGACCTCTACAGCAGAAATGCAAGCAACCTTCACCCCGCAACACAACCCAAATGACACATAGCCTCAAACTCAGTGTGCCACTCAACCACAGCTCCATAAGGCAAAAAAACGTACCCAACACTCTAGTCATAGGTGACTCTATAGTCAGGCACACTGATGTTCCACTCACCGGGCTAAACAAGGAGAATGTTACTGTCAGCTGCCTATTGGGTGCCAGGATGCACTCCGTTCACTCCACAACACATACAAACATGAATCTGTCATTGTCCATGCTGGTGTGAATGACCTGAGATGTACCGTCCTGGACTACATGATAACAGACAGGGAGGAGCTCTCTGATCTTGTAGCCCAGGCACATATGACCCTAGCCCTGAGAAGTATCCGGCAATTGCCCAGAATGATATCACAGTACAAGGACAAAATGATTGACTTCAACAATTGGCTAAGCTTCTGGTGTCATTCTAAGGGGATCCAGTATCTGTCTGCCTGGGATGACATGAGCGACAGACCATGATGCTTTGCCAGAGATGGCCTGCACCACTTGCCCTTGGGATTCCAGATACTGGCTAAGGCTCTTGCCACCCCTATAGTGCCTTTTTTAGGCAAGGTTCAAGTGACAAATTCACCACCATAGCAGGTACAAGCAAGCAAAGTCTGAGGGCAATGCTACTCAATGCTAGAAGTCTAAACCTCAAAATGCATTCACTCGAGGCACTCCTTAAAATGGAGAACATCAACATCTGTGCAGTGACAAAGACCTGGTTCAAGGGTCTAGAGAGCACCCCTGCATTACCAGGCTATAATTCATACCACACCTTTCGGCCACTTAACCTAGACCAAAACACGAAAGGTGGAGGCGTGTCCATATTCATTAAGGATATCCACACCTCCAGGCTAGTTGCTCAGCATAATGCATCCGAGATTATCCAAGTGTAACTAACTCTGGGCAAGACTGCAATCCAAATTATAACTTGCTACAGATCCCCCACCATGCCTCAGGAATCTCACTCCTCATTTATTGATACACTGGAGAATATTAGGGTACAACCCAACACCCTAATAATGGGCGATTTCAACTACCCCACCATTAACTGGGAAAACTACACTTTTGCTCAACATTTTCTAGAATTCATAAATTCCAATGCCTTGGATCAACTTAGCCACACCCCCACCAGGGGCAGCAATATCCTAGACCTGGTCATTACCAACATGGGCAACTGGTGTTCCACACCAGAGGTCAGTTCCTCGTTGGTCAGATGCGATCACAAACTAATCACCCTAGAAATCCACATCCCGCCCCCTCCCCACATTAGGGAAACCACAGTAAAACATTTCTCCAAAGCCAACTTCATGCTTCTTAAGACAGAAGTAGCAAACATCATGACACCCATGCAGATGTACAATAGAGGTATGACTGCTAAATCCTACACAAATGCACTTTATAAGCACTTACATGAGTGCATGGATTGTGCTATCCCTAACAGAACCAAGATGCTATCCTCCAAAAAAAGGAAGTCAATCTTGTGGTCCCCTGCCATAAACAAACTCGACAACAGAAGAAAGAAACTTTTGCAAAAAAGAGTAAAATCCCATGATTGGAGGAACTCCCTGGTCAGCCTCAGTAAGAAGCTGAGATCCCTCATAAAATCCTTCAAAGCTAGTTATGAAAACAAAATTGCCACTGATTCTAAAGACAACCACAAAGCATTCTATAACTATCTCAAGAATCTCAATGGCAACACTCAGATCTGCTCTGAGTTATAGCACAATGGCACTAAATATACATAACCAACTGATATTGCCAACATCCTGGCAGATAGGTTCAGTCTTAACTTTACTGCCCTCTCACCCTCTAAAGGGCCCATCTCTATAGGGGAAGGATGCAATGTTCCTGTAATCACTGCTGCTCAGGTAAAAAAACACACTCTCCAAAGCCAAGAACACACCATCCATGGCACCTGACAACATCCCAGGCATTCTACATGAACTACAGAATGAACTGGCACCCCACCTAAGCATTGGTAAGACATTGGTAATCTTCAAACTCTGGACCCCATCCAGTTTGGGTTTGTAAAAGGCAGATCATGTCCCCTAAACTGGATAGACTTCTTTGAAGCAGTCACCAAAGCTGAAGACGAGGGTAAGGTGGTTCACACAGCCTATCTAGATATCGCCAAGTCATTTGATACCATCCCCCACTCTGGAATTAAAGATAAACTCACAAAACTAGGTATAAATTCCTATGTCTCAAGATGGGTTGCCAACTGGCTCACTGATAGAACCCACACTGTGAAAGTAGCAGACTCCAAATCCGACTTCAGACCAGAGACAAGTGGAGAACCACAGGGTTCAGTCCTGGGTCGTCTCCTGTTTGGTACCTACTTTTCTGAGGTACAGGCTAACACAGAAGGTCTTTGGCTAATGAAGTTCGCAGATGACTGCAAACTAGGAGCCATAATCAAAACTCTTAACAATGTGGACATCCTACAAAAGGGCCTCACTGAGACAGATGCCTAGTGTCAAAGTCATGTCCTCAAGCTCAATGCCAAAAAGTGCATTGTCATCCCCTTTGGTAAAAACTCTGTACCCATAAACTACCACATAGGCAGTAGTCTACTTAACAATGATAGTGTGATAAGAGACCTTGAGCCACAGGTGGACAGTAGTCTCTCCTTTGATAATCACATTGCCACAGTAGTTAGGAAATCCTTCTACGTGGCACACCTCATTGCAAAAATTTTCTCATCCAGGAAAAATGAGGTCATTGTTCCCCTCTACTCATCACTCATTAGACCCATTATAGAGTACAACACCCCTTTTGGTATGTACCTCACAAGACATCTATAACAACTGGAAAGTCTGCAGAAATACCTCACAAAGATGACTACCAGCCTCAAACAGATGCCTTATGCAGACCATCTCAAAAAACTCTGAAGAAGCGTCCAGAGTAGACGTGAAAGCGCTAACAACCCATGGAATAAAGATTTTTTGCTGTTTAAGTATAAACATTTTTTTATTGATTTTTTGCTTTTTTTGGTTGATGGTTGGCTTCGATAGTCGTGGAGTACCTGCACCTTGATATTGACATTTGACATTTTTCGTTTGGGGACAAAGCAGGTACCTTACCCTGAGAGATCTCTGTTTATTTACCACTTAAAGAAATCCCAATCCCTCCGAGCTACATGCTCTAGGGACCTAAACCTTGTCAACACAATCAACAGAACATGTTGGAGGGATAAATTCCTGTCCCAGAGACTTCCCATACTCTAGAACAAACTATCTATCTATATCAAACAAAGCTCCTCATTAGCACTTTTCAAGAAAAATCTTGATGATTGGATGGGAAATAAGTTATTCACCCCCGGGGAACACCTCTGTGGCTCTGCTCAACAGGGGCACAGGAACATAATTTTCTTGGGTGGCGAAAGCCAGGCTACCTTTTTGGCTAGGCTTATATAGGCGGCCCTAAGGCCAATAGCCTAGTACCTACCTAGGAACCTATGAACTGAAGGTTAGATCAATGCAAAACATATCTAGAAAATAATCACAGACAATAAGATAATGCAAACACAAGTGACAATTATGTTATTTGACATATAAGTTGATGACAACCATATAGATAGAGACTTTCATATTATTAAATGACATATTCCAAATGTTGATAATTATATAGTAAAGGTAATGGAGAAATGTCCCAGAATACAGCCATGCATAGAACCTGGCATTACTATGAGAATAAAGAAAGTTGTTTCCCTGTGTTTAGGCCAGTATTGAGCTTATTATTTCTTGTTGTTGACCAGTGCTTAGGTGTTGTCAAAGCACCATTGTTTTCTTCAGGACATGTGCCCTAACCCTGTGAAGAGTTCAGTTGGCCATGTGCCAGAATCTATTCCTTTACTTTCTTATTGTGAAAAGTTCCCTCAAAAGTGCCAAGTTATGTTTTTATGGCATATGACCTTTTACAAACTACTGGCCTATTTATTCCTCTTGATGACAGAGCTATTCCCAGCCTATTTGTTTCCCATGAAGTGAGAACCAATTGCAAAGCTTTCAATTTGTCAGAGTCAAGTCAAAGTCAAAGTAAGCTTTAGTGTCATTCAGAATCACACAACTGCAAAAACTGAATGAAATTACGTATGTCCAGATTCAAATGTGCAGATATCACATAGACTTAATATGACAAGACATTAATGCATATATAACTACTTACTATATGCCATAGTGTTCTAGATAGATAATCCTAATATTACACATAAATTAAACTCACTTTAACATTTATTATCATAGGATCAAAGGATCATAGGAAACTACTAAGCTATTGACCCTGAGGTAATTTTAAGCCTAGCCATTTCAACCCGATGTAAAACCATAGAGGTACTAGTCAACACCCAGGATTGCATTTTGTAATGACTGCCCATGTCCAGGAAGGTTGTCAGCACTATCCCTGGTAAGAATTTACAGCACCCTATCTATTCATCCAGATTCCTCTTGAACAGTGTCATAGAGGTGCTCTGTTTCACATGACTTGGTAGCCTGTTCCAAAGACGTGGCAGTCACTGAGAGAAAAATCTGTCCCTCCCGCATGTCCTATTTAAGTCACAGGCCATATTTAAGTCCCTAGAATGGGTAGCTGTAGACCCATTTGATATACAGATGTGCAGTAAGTTCATTAGTTTTGGATCTTCGGTTGCTCTGTACGCCAAGCATAAGTCTACCTTAAGAAGTTTATATGATACAAAGTATAGTAACAGGGATTCTAGTCGATCCATGTAAGGCACATACTGGAGGCCCTTGATCTTCTTTGTTAGAAACCTCTGAGGTGTCTCTAATTGCTGTAAATGCTTAACATGGTACATACTGAATGGGACGTTATACTCAGTTATGGGCCAGATACGTGCCCAGTATAGGAGTGCTGAGTATAGGAGGGCTAGAACTTCTTTTGCTCTCGAGGTGATGCTTTTATTAATCAAGTGAGCTACATGGAAAGCTTTCCTTACAATGGTAGACACATGGTGGTTGAAGTTAAGTTCATGGTCAACCTATGATCCCAGGTCCCTTACCACTTCATGGGTACTTAGGGTGTTGCTATTGATTTGACAGTGTGAAGGGGCATTGTTTGTGTCAAAGGGAATAATGATGCATTTCTTTGCATTAAGTTTGAGACTTTGACTAATACACCAGTTGTTGGTCTGTGTGAGATCATCCTAGAGTATACTGACATAATTTGTGGATTTAATGATTGCACCTAGCTAGCAGTCATCTGCAAACTTGGTCAGCCACAACCATTTAGTTTCGCCATGAACTTCTAAGAAGTATATACCAAACAGTAAGGGGCCCAGCACTGACCTCTGTGGCACCCTGCTGTTAGCAGGTCTGTTGGTTGATGTGGAGTTACCCACTTTGATAGTGTGTGCCCGGTTTGTGAGCCAGTTGGCAACCAATCTTACAATGAAGGGGTTTGCATTCAGTTTGCTAACTTTATTGGTAATGCCTGATTGTGGGATTGCGTGGAAAGCAATTGCCAAGTCGAGGTATGCTGTGTGCACAGATTTACCTACATCAATGGCCTTGGCAACACTTTCAAAGAAATCCACCAGATTTAACAGGCATGATCTTTGCAAGGGAAAATGTACAAGAACATATGTTTTTGTAGAAGGGTCTGAGTACATGACTGCAGGCATATGCAAAGAAATGAAAAAGTGCTGGACATGTGTTAAGAAGCTGTTTGAGCTTTTGTCCTTTTAAGGAAGGGTCTTGTCTCAGGAAACTGCCAGCCTAGCAGCAAGAATATTATTGTGCTAAAGCTATGAGCCTTGAAACCTGTCCAAAGTTGACTGGTGACTATTATACATTGTTGTTTTAACAAACTACTGATGCTGCACATTAAAAGGTATATAAGCTGTTGATTTTAATACTTTGGGGAGACTCTTTTGCTGAAACTTTGTCTCCCACATGCATGTATGCTAAATAAAGATTTGAACTGCTACCAAGAGACTGACTCAGTTATTGTCTATCTTAACATCTGCTCTTCATGAAACTGAATTGGGTAGGTTCCAGGGTTTGGAAATCACCTATGTCTTTATTTATGAGGTCCATAATGATACATTCCATGGCCTTACAGATGAGGCTGGTCAGGCTTATGGGTCTGTTGCTAGACCACCTTTTTGTAAGGGAATAACTGTAGCTGCTTTCCATTCCACAGGAACAAAGCCTGTGGTTAGGCTATGATTGAAAAGGGCACTTATTGGTGATGCTACTTCATGTTTTAACCTATTTAGGAGACACTGTGGGATGTCATCTGGTTGCAGAGAGGCCATGTTCTTTGCCTTGGACAGGGCTTTGAAGAACTGTTCTTCAGATATGTAAGGTCGAGGGGGTTGAGGGACGGTGTGCTGTAAGTTTGGAGGGGATAAGGGGAGTGAAACTTTTGCCAAACCTATCTGTGAACAGGTGTGCTATCTTTGTGGAGTCAGTGTGTGTGATGCTATTGGTCACCAGTTCTGCACATGTTTGGGTCCTACTCTTTAGTTACCTACATAACTGTAAAAGGCCTTATGATTATCCTTGGCAGTACTTGCTATGTTTCTCTAAAAGGACAATTTGGAGGATTTGACAAGTTGTCTTATTTGCCTGTTAAGGCTAATTATGTTACTTTTCCATTGTTAAATCCTTATCTTTATTTTCCTGGACAACAACATTTTGCAATTATTTTAGAGTTTGTTGATGCTGGCAGTCCAACATGGTAGCTTGATTTTACTTGGGGCTCTGGCTTTGATTCTATCTGGTTTAGCTGAGTTTATACACTTATGCAAGATATTTGTACAGTGCTGTGGTGTAAGCTTCAGCACAGTTACTACTTTCAGCTTGGGGTGGGGCTTGGAATGCATTTATACCTTCACCTCACCTAGGAGGGTATAGTTTGCCTTAGTGAAGTTTCTTAGTCTGATTTCACCCTTTGTGAGTTTTGGTGTTAGTGTCAGTTCGAAGATGACTGATCTGTGGTCAGTTGTAATTAATGAGGGTCCAACAGTTGCAGCAGTGCACCTGTTTGACATGTTGGTGCAGACAAATCTATAATGTTTGTTCCTCTTGTCATGGTATGGACAATTTGCTCCAGGGCATTTGAATTCACAAAGTGAAGGAACTTTTGTGCTAGCGAGTTTGGGCTAGAGTTGGTTTCCCTTTTGATGGTGAGATAATTGAAATCCTCCATAACCACTGTGTTTGGTAAACTTTGGATTGTCTTTAGTTTGGTTAAGTAGGCTGTCACCCATGGAGGGGATCTATAACTGACTAGGACTTGAATGGGGGCCTTACCCACCATAACCTGGAACTGGAGTAACTCCATGGAGTTGTCCAGTCTAACTAGACGTGAGGTGAATTTATCTCTAATATAGACTGAAACAGCAACTCCTTTGGTTTTCACATGTCCCTTTTGCTTGCTTGAGTATTGCACAGTACTGAGATAAGACATTGCATTAAAGACTTACATTGACTATTGCCCAGAATGACACATTTATGACTATTGCACTGTGACTGAGTTACCTTAATCTCATTACCACAATAAACAAAACATGCTGGAGGGACAGGTTCCTAACCCAGAGACTTCCCATACTCTGGAACAAACTTCCTATTCACATCAAGCAGAGCACTTCACTGGCTTTCTTTAAAAGAAATCTTGATGAATGGGTGGGAAATAGGAAGTTCACCCTGGGGATCACTTCAGTGGCCTTGCTTGACAGGGGCACTGGGATCTAACTTTGGGCGGCGTGACACCAGGGAATTTTCTTGAGCTAGGCTTATATATGCTCCAGGGCTATTAGCCTAGTACACACCTATGAACCTATGAGCAGACTAGCATTAGATATTGCATTATAATAAGACATTTCTCTGGACTTACTACTACCTCTCATGACTAGTGAATTGGCTTGACTTACTGAGTATTGCACTAGTATTACATTGAGACAGGCAGTCAATTTGAGATGGTCTTCCACATTGAACTGATGGTCCAGATGGTTGGCATGGAGCGTAATTGTTGCCAGAGTTCAATAGTCTGATGGCTTGTGGGAAACTTTGACAGCAATTACAGCATTTTTATAGATGTGGTCTAATCCCACCCTGATATTAATCTGTTGTCTTTGTCTGCATCAACATAGATTACCACCTGTTTCATTGATTGTGAGAAGTGCCCAGTCCTTAACATGCCTCCACAAGGAGCATCAAATGACTTGGGTGGACCCCACGTGTCCCCTCCCCACTGTGGCTTGCTCTAGACAAAGCAACCTGTGCCTCCTCCCTTGACCACCAGGTTACCACAGAGGAATGAGCCACTACAGCCTTCCTTCCCAAGACAAATGCAAAGATATAAATCACTTTTCTCTTGCCCAACTCTCCCTGTCTCTTCCTGCTTCCCTAACCCCTAGTCAGTCTTGGGTCATCTAGTCTCTTCCTGCTTCCCTAACCCCTAGTCACTCTTGGGTCATCTAGTCTCTTCCTGCTTCCCTAACCCCTAGTCAGTCTTGGGTCATCTAGTCTCTTCCTGCTTCCCTAACCCCTAGTCAGTCTTGGGTCATCTAGTCTCTTCCTGCTTCCATAACCCCTAGTCAGTCTTGGGTCATTTAGTCTCTTCCTGCTTCCCTAACCCCTAGTCAGTCTTGGGTCATCTAGTCTCTTCCTGCTTCCCTAACCCCTTTTCAGTCTTGGGTCATCTAGTCTCTTCCAGCTTCCCTAACCCCTAGTCAGTCTTGGGTCATCTAGTCTCTTCCAGCTTCCCTAACCCCTAGTCACTCTTGGGTCATCTAGTCTCTTCCAGCTTCCCTAACCCCCAGTCACTCTTGGGTCATCTAGTCTCTTCCAGCTTCCCTAACCCCTAGTCAGTCTTGGGTCATCTAGCCTCTTCCTGCTTCCATAATCCCTAGTCACTCTTGGGTCATCTAGTCTCTTCCAGCTTCCCTAACCCCTAGTCAGTCTTGGGTCATCTAGTCTCTTCCTGCTTCCCTAACCCCTAGTCAGTCTTGGGTCATCTAGTCTCTTCCTGCTTCCCTAACCCCTAGTCAGTCTTGGGTCATCTGGTCTCTTCCTGCTTCCCTAACCCCTAGTCAGTCTTGGGTCATCTAGTCTCTTCCAGCTTCCGTAACCCCTAGTCAGTCTTGGGTCATCTAGTCTCTTCCAGCTTTCCTAACCCATAGTCAGTCTTGGGTCATCTAGTCTCTTCCAGCTTCCCTAACCCCTAGTCAGTCTTGGGTCATCTAGTCTCTTCCAGCTTCCCTAACCCCTAGTCAGTCTTGGGTCATCTAGTCTCTTCCAGCTTCCCTAACCCCTAGTCAGTCTTGGGTCATCTAGTCTCTTCCAGCTTCCCTAACCCCTAGTCAGTCTTGGGTCATCTAGTCTCTTCCAGCTTCCCTAACTCCTAGTCAGTCTTGGGTCGTCTAGTCTCTTCCAGCTTCCCTAACCCCTAGTCACTCTTGGGTCATCTAGTCTCTTCCAGCTTCCCTAACCACTAGTTGACCTTAGGCCATCTAATTTCCAGTTATGGCTTTATCCCTTTGTGTCATAGAGAAGGCACTAGACCAGCATGTATGATCACACAGACTTCACTTTGGTAAGATATTGATGAAACAAAGGCTGCTAAAAGGGCATACACTTAAATATGCAGACATTATAGCAGATGGCCCTCAGATAAATTCACACAAAAAACAATGTGCATTCTTTACAGGAAAAGAGAAATCGAAAGCCAGCACAACAGAAAAAACTTTACATCAAAATAATTAATAAAAGTAAGGAGTGGCACATACAAAACAGATTCTGGATAGCTTGAGAAAATAGATACATGAAAAAACATTCCTGTAGAAGTCCTGTGGTCAGTAAATGTAATGGTTCTCAAAAATGCATTGGCTCAACATAAGACAGTTCAGTAATTGAAAAATACAGCTACAAAAGAATGGAATATTAAAATGGGTAAACAAGGTATGTTATGCAGTCATTTTTGTTGAAAAATGTGTGGTATAACCAAGCTGCATCACTTCGAAATACATGTCAAAAGTAGAAATGAAGAACCTAATTCCAATGTGAGCCTTTGACTTTTAAACAGCTTTATATAAGACCTATTATTAAATCAAAAGCAGAAGTTATAATAAATAGACTACTTTGTAGTTAAAGGATAAAACAAAGCAAACAATTTATGTTGCCACATACAGACCAGAATATTTGGTTAAATTAGACAGTCAAAAGTCCACTCCCTAATAGCCCTTCCCACATTGGAGGATGCAGATGTCCCTGCAGTGTCTAAGGCATGGTTTAAAATTGTGACGACCACTCCATCAGGGCAGGAATATAACTCCTTCCACACTTTTAGAACAGCTACTACAGAGGAAGGGAAAAAAGTGAGTGTGCCTCACTCTTCATACAGAAGAGATTCACATCAAGACTGGTAAAGTAACATGATACACTGCAGATTCTTCATGCCCAAATAACCATCAGAAGGATGTTGTACCATATATTAGCTAGACACAGAATTTTCTATGTGACCGAATAAATAGACATGCCTGTCTACAAGAGCTAGAGTCGCTTGTCATTGAAATAGACAAACTCAGAAGCTTAATAAAGTCCAACAAAGCCAAGTAGGAAGCTTAAAAAGCTACCCAAGTCAAAGACAATCACAAGACCTTTTTCAGTTATGTTTGTAATCTCAAAAGTGCAATGCAGCGATGTGCTGAGCTCATTGTGACAATGCTACATACTCTGAGGCTAGCTCACAAATTTAGATCTAACTTTTCCACTCTCTCCACTCAGTCTGTTCATCAAGATATACCTGAAACTGGTTCACCTCCAGCTATCACATGAGACCAGGTCCTTAAATTATATTAAAATCTGAAATACTGCATTTGTAAGTCCTGACAGTATGCCTGGATACATCTTAAATAGCATGAAGCATGATTTAGCCATTCCCCTAATAACACTGCTTAACTTCATCCTCCATACATGTTTTATACCAAGTACATGGGGAACAGTCATTTACCAACATATGGGAGGGCCTTCCATAGACCAGGCAATTACAGACTCATAAGTCTGATCAGAGTCATATACAGAGCCATGGAAAGACTTATCATGGAACTAAACAATAGGACATAAGGAACCTCTGAGTACTGGGCCTGTTTCAGTTAGGATTCATCAAAGGTAGATTATGCTTACTCAGTCAGGTAGATACTTATGAAGAGGTCACCAAGGCAATTGATGAAGTTAAAATGATACGCATTGCATACCTTGATACCTTCATCTGGCCAAAGTTTTTAACCCAATCCTCCACTCATGCATAGTATAAAAGATAAAAAAAACTGGGAATAAACCCCTATGTCACTCACTGGATTGCCAATTGGATCATAGATAGGATGCAGGAAATCAAAATGGGGAAGTTACCTCCACAAAGAGATCAGCCGCCAGTGAAGATCCCAGGTTTCTGTGCTGGGACGTCTCCTGTTTGATACCTACTTCTCTGAAATAAAAGCCAGAGCCGAAAGGCACTGGATGATGAAGTTTGCACATGTCTACAGGCCAGGAGTGGCCATTGAATCCCCAAATGATTTAACCATCCTGCAGGAAGGTTTATCCCAAATAAATAACTATTGCCAAAATCATGAAACTGAAACTAAATGCTAAAAAATGCATTATCATATCCTTTAATAAGTTATCTATCATGGAGAACTACCATATTGACAATACACCCCTAAGACATCATCCAGTTGTTCAGGACATGACAAATTATGAGGACAGTGAACTAACTTTCTAGTACATTTGTCTATTGTCATAAGAAATTCCTTCTATGCTATGCAGCTTATAAACAATATGATTGCATCTAGATCTAGGAATGAAATCACCCTCTATAATCAGCCTTTGTTAGGCCAGACATTGAGTATAATGCCCCCTTTATAGGCTCATATGTGTTTACTAGGCTAATGACAGCAAGGGCTTTTTTAAGCCTAGCCATACATCCCAAATCTTTGACAGGTTTTGATACCCTTGATAAGTGTAAGCATGGACCTGGGAGATGAACCATTTACAGGTTACCTGTGTCCATTAGAGATATAGGTGCCAAACTAGGGATGCATTTCTGGTTTGGCACCTATTCATACCTTTGGCGTGAATCCATACCTCTCAACTGTCCGGATTTTTGTCTCATCTCTTTGGTTTGTTCCTTATGAAATTTATGATTTTCTGATAAACCATTGAAGAATAGTTGTTAAATAATGACATTCATTTGAGTTACAGACTTCATATCAGTCACAAAATGTATACTACTGCAAAATCTATTATTATAGCAACTTTGTAAGTTTATAAGAGTAATATTTAAAAAAAAAAACTTTCCCTGATTTTGGTCCTTTGTACATGCATTATTTTTGACTTTGCCCAGATTTCTTGGGCTTAGAGGTTGAAAAATACACATGTATATGTCTAGCCACATACTACAATTGAAACACTCACAGAGATACCTTACTAAAAGGATAAAAGGCCATGGACCGGCTCAAAGCCCTGCTAAGACTGCTGAGCGGTGACTTGTGTCTGGCATACATGGCATCCTTTGGCTGATACTAGTTCATTTATTGCACATTGCCAAGTCAAATGGCATAACAAATACTTGGGCTGGGGATCTAAACTTTTTTGCAACATCATCAAAATGGTTTGAAGGGACAGGAATACCTCGCAGTGGATAACATTGCTCTGCAACAGACTCTCCATCCATGTAAAACAAGGCTCATCCCTGCCCATTTTCAAGCATAACTTGGTTCTATGGATGGGAAATGCTCCCTCAAATTATTTATAGTATGATACCAGTTATTCTCACTAGGGGTGATATTTAATCATTGACCATGGAACATGTAAAGCCAATCTAACACCAAATGGAAAGGATTAATTCAAGTACCAAAAGGGAAACTGACTAGGCTTCAAATGGCTTAGCCTAGTGCTTAGCTATGAACCTATAAATCCGTGAACCTTTGTGAGAAACTAATTATATGTCGTATCTACTAGGACACAGATAAACATAGCTTGATTAGCTGTTCTGGTATATGTTATAGCTGACAAGGGTTGGAGACAGAATGACAATGAATAATGTTGCTCAACATTTCAAAGATCAGGTGTTGGGAAGGCAGCTTGTGGGATACAGCACTAGTCATGGCCTTGGCAGAGACTGGACCCAGCAATGGCAAGAGGTGCGTTGTGCTGTAGGCATGGTTTTGTAGACACCTGTCCATGTGGGCCTGGAGAATCCTCTGCCAATAACCACACCCCATGGTAATTGCCAGCTTCTAGATGATGTCACATGCAAAGAATGTAGACCAACTTATTCCAGCAACTCAATGATTAACAGTGATGCACTTTTGCACAGTTTGAATGACAGCTTGTATTTGCCTAAAACAAAATAAAAGTTGTTATATGCTGTCTGTATATTTTAAAACTCATCCTCAGAAATAAATATGCATGTATGAATGCACACACGTGTACACCCAGAGGGATATATACACACACATATATATATGTGTGTGTGTTCGACTATACAGATAGTCACCAGGTGTGGGAGATAAACAATCCTTGGATAGGTGAATATTCTCTTTCCCCAGGGATAGGGTTATCTTACGAGTTAGTATACATAATAAGTGGGGGATGTAGGGGTGCAGCCACCCACATGTGGAGATGTTGTTAATATTTATTTATTTATTTTTTATTAATATTTGCATGCTCCAAAAGCAACCTTATATGTACTAGGAAGCTGACATTTCCATTTTTGGCATACAGTGGTTTATCTTCAGGATGTCAACATTTGTATTAATCGACCAAATGAGGGCAAATCATAAATATCTACATATGTATGGGATTACCCTAAATTATCTAAAACAGCATAAGACTGACAACAAAATATCTAATTAAAACTTATATACACAAAATATTGACGAACTCTAACTATATTCAAAACCAGTGTTTTTTTTGTTTTTTTCGGGGTAGAGCAAACCATCCTGAATACCCCCCCCCCCCACCACTAATTATATATACCAACTGACAGCACACAACAGTGATGGAATGGCATAAAACTTTGCCTGGTATAACTTCAATTTTGTCAATAGTTTTTAGCACCCCAACTCCAAGATCACACTACAGTGGAGAAAAAGGGTGATTTTTTTGATCCCTAGTATACTGCAATCTCCATGCAAATGCTTTGAGTTTTCAGAAAGTCCATCATATGGTTTCAACCATAATGATGTGCAAGTTTCCAACTTGAGAATGTGACATAAAACCATATGTAAATATTCAAGTAGTAGTAGTAGTAAAAATGAATTAATGAGAAAAGACTGATTTGTAAACAGATTACAGTTCAGTAGATGAGAGTACATAAATAAGACTTGTTTGGAAAATCTCATTCCGCTCTTCCTTTTGAGATGGCTCACTGATATCCACAGTCTACCGTTTAGAAAAAGACACCTGATTCTTTATCTATCTAGTTAAAAGCCATCTCAGTTTGGCACAATTTATTCTTCCTATAAGAAGAAAAGAAATATTTAAAAAGTAAGTTAATATATATATATACAATAAATATAAACAAACGTTTTGCTAACCCTTGATTGTCTAAGATTTTCTTATAACATTTCTTTATTTTAATAGACATCATTACTATTCATCAATTATAACTGGGAGAGAATGCAGCTAGCTGAGTTCGACTCTCTGGTGATGAACTTTCTTCACAATTTTCAATGTGAAATTACTGCTGGTTTGTATGGGTAGTGACAGTCATGGGATGCCTGCTCATCTTACTTGCATGCCCTGCACCTGTCTATTAAATCAAGCCACAGTGCAGCACCTATTACTAATACTGTATCCCAGCATATCCCCATCCATAGCATTGCAGCCTCAGTTCCTCAGATGCCCGATTACAGAGGTCCCTCCAAAAACATTCTATAGTAAACCCTCTATACCTAGCACTCATGTGCACACACACACACACACACACACACACACACACACACACACACACACACACACACACACACACACACACACACACACACAATGCAGTTTCAAATTTGCATTTTGCAAAGCATTCACACATTTCCTTGTGGAAGACATTGCACACTTGTGCTCCCTCCCCCACCTCTGCACGTGATGATAACTGTGCCCTGCCCTTTCTACTTTATTATTTGGGTTGCCTCTGTCTGATGCACAGTATGGTCAGCCTATGCATAGGTGAGCACAATCTGGCATTTGGTTTGCATGCACCATTTTATTAAGGGATGATGCTATGTGCCAGCCACTGCTTCTTTGCCAGTCTCATGGCATTCTGCTCCTGCCTCCCTCCAACATGTTCATCCCCTGCTGCTCAGTCCTCCATTAACTCCTATTCTGGCTCATCCTCTACTGCCTGGTGTGCTAAAAGGGGTTCCCTACAGATGACTGAAATCCCAAAAAGTCGACTTTCATATGGCTGAGATCATATGATCGATTTTTGGAATTTCAAACGTTCAGAATGGACATCTCCGTATAATGCATAATGGGAAGATTTCCATCTTCTGCACTGTAGTGCAATCTCTGAGATGGTATATTTAAATTGCAGAGGGTGTGGGTGGTGCAGGGAGGCTTTCCCCCCTACTAGCAACATGTAGGTAAGTTTTTGTTTTGTGTTTTTTTTTAAAGGACTTCATCCACAGCTCTGGTGACCGACTCAAAGAAGTCGACCAAGTTGAGCAGGCATGATCTACCCTTCACAAAACCAAACTGTGTGGGATCCAGAGTTTGGAGATTCCCTATATCCTTGTTTATTAGGTCCATGACAATTCATTCCATAGTGTTGCATATCAGACTTTTCAGGCTAATGGGGCAATAGTTCCCATGGTCTGTAGTCACTCCTCCTTTGTAGAGAGGTATGATTATAGCAGTGCGCCATTCGGTAGGGACAAAGCCTGAGGTGAGGCTATGATTGAACAGGGCACACAGGTAAGGTGCCAATTCACACTGTAGTTCATGTAGAACCAGGCAGGGATATTGTCAGGTCCCATAGAGACTGTATTATTGGCCTTGGACAGTGCTGTTTTAACCTGTACAGCAGTAATACTGGGTGCTTGGCAATCTACTGGTATTATGACTGGTCCTTGGGGGGGGGAGCTGGCACTGAATCTGTCAGCCAGTAAATTGGCAGTATCTGTTGGCTTGGTATAGGAGGTCAGAAGATCCTATGTTCACAAGTATGGCAGGAGCAAAGGTCCAAAATTCTCCAAAATCAAAAAGAAATAGTAGGACCAGCACCAAGTTGTGTTAGCCAACTTGGTGCTGGTCCTACTATTTCTTTTCAGTTTTAGTATAGGAGGTAACATTGTGCAGTAGCTCATAGCAAATTTAGGTATTGCCATGGAGGTTCTTTACATAACTATAGAAGGCCTTGTGGTTGTCTTTACTATCTGCTGCAATTCTGTTTTCACAGCTATCTTTAGAGGATTTGATGAGAGATCTCAACTTTTTGTTGAGGCAGATAAGGGAGTTTTTCCAGTCTTGGAACTTCACCTTATTCCACAACGGTTTCCTCCTTCTGTTGTAGAGTTTGTCTATGTCAGGGGACCACCCGATTGGCTTCCTTTTTTTTTTGAGGAGAGCGTCTTGGTTCTATTGGGTATGGCAAGATCCATGCATTTGTGTATGTGTTTGTACAGTGCATGGGTGTATGATTCGACGGTCATGCAACTATTCTCCATTTGCATGGGTGCCGTGAAGTTTGCCACCTCTGTTCTTAGGAGCACAAAGTTAGCTTTAGAGAAGTTTTTCATGGTGGTTAACTTTGTGGGGGGGGGGGGGTTGTGGATTTCCAAGGTGATTAGTTTGTAGTAGGATCTAACCAGGGAGGAGTTGACTACAGGTGTAGAGAAATGGTTGCCCATGTTAGTAATGACCATGTCAAGGATGTTGCTACCTCTAGTGGGGTCAAGAACAAGCTGGTCCAGGGCATTGGAATTAATGAATTCCCGGAAATGTGAGGCAAGTGTATTGGTACATGAGTAGTTTTCCCAGTTAATGGAGGGGTAGTTGAAGTCACCCAGTATGAGTGTGTTAGGTTGGACCCTAATATTCTCCAGGGTGCTTAGAAATGTGGAGTGAGTGTCTTGGGACATGGTTGGGGACCTATAACAGGTTACAACCTGAATCACTGTCTTACCCAATGTTAGCTGCACCTGAAGTATCTCTGATGCATTATGTTGGGCTACCAGTCTTGAGGTGTGCGCATCCTTTATGAATATGGGAACACCACCACCTTTAGAGGTTCTACCCAAATTCTGGGGCCGAAAGGTGTGGAATGAGTTATAGCCTGGTAGTGCAGGAGTGCTTTCTGCTGCCTTGAACCAGGTCTCTGTTACAGCACAAATGTTGATGTTCTCCATTTTAAGGAGTGCTTTGAGTGAGTGGATTTTTACATTTAGACTTCTAACATTGAGCAGCATGACCCTCAGACTGCATTTGTTTATAGCTATTACACTGGTAATTTGGTCTTTGGAACACCACCTAAAAAAGGCACTCTAGGGGTGGCAAGAGCCTTGGCCAGTATCGGGTAGCCCATGGTTGACAGATGCCAGCCACCTGTGACAAAGCATCGAGGTCTTTCAGTCATGTCATTCCAGGCAGACAGATACTGGATCCTCTTAGACACCAGAAACTTAGCCAATTATTAAAATCAATAATTTTCTGCTTGTATCGTGGTATCATTCTGGGTGATGGTAGGATGCGGCTCAGGGATATGGTCATACCTGCCTGGGCTACATAATCCGAGAGGTCCTCCATGTCTCTTTTCATGTAGTCCAGGGAGGTACGTCTCAGGTCATTCACACCCACATGTACAATGACAAAGTCATATTTGTACCTGTTGTTGATGGACCTGAGTGTGTGAGTTATATGGTGGATCCTGGTGCCTGACAGGCAGTGGACTGTTACTTTCTCCTTATTCAGCCTAGTGACTTGGACATCAGTGTGCCTCACTATCGAGTCACCTATGACTAGTGTGCTGAGCATGCTGTTTTGCCTTAGCGGCTTTGGTTGAGTGGCACACTGTTTAGGAGAGTTATGTGTCTCGTCATTAGTGTTGTGTTGTGGTGGTTGAGTGCGTTTCTGCCTTGGAGGTCTCTGCTGTTTGGGTAGATTTTTATTGAGAGCCTCCGCGAAGGTGGATGTGTGGTTTGTGTTTTTTTGTGAAGGCAGTGCTGGTGTGTGTGCTGGTGGGCTATGTGTTCCATGTGGTGTGGTGCAAGTGTTGACCTTTACCTCTTGACCAGCTATTTTGGTCTTGGCTGCAGACTGCGTGGCTTCCAATTTGGATATATAAGTGCATCTCTCGCAAGTCTGAATGTTGGGAGGTAAGAGGAGAGGGTTGTCAGTGTACATAAGGCAGTTGCTACATTGCCTCAAGATGCCCAAGTTCACCAGGTTAACAGGAGAAAACACAGAGAATTGACCTTTAGACATGCCTGGAGGGGCGGGCATTAATAATAAGTACTGGAGCAGTTTCCTTGTAGAACGTTTAGTGCTGGTAGCACTTTTGTGTGCTACAATAATTGTTACAAGAAGTCTGGTATGGTAAAGTGCTAGACTAATAAGCTAGTAAAAGTGCAGGAGAGGAGAGAACTAGCAGATCTAATGGAAAAATTGAAGAGCAGACTTTGGCACCTCTCAGGAGTTTATAAACAGTCGTGGATACAGCAAATCTGTATCTGGACTAGACTAGTTACAGGAAAGGTGGAAAACAAGCGGAACGCGGGCTTTTAAACCAGAAAGTTGAAAGATATGGAAAAACTGCCCGTATGGCCAATAAACTACAAATTCTGGACCAGAAACCACTCCTCTTGTGGTAGATAGGCTACCTGGTGCTTACCACTCCCACTGATAAGCTAGAAGGCTTCCCTCAACACAGAAAGGCTTGGGGTGCTCAGAAGCTTACATACTGTCCTGGATACAACAGGTCTATAATTTCTAAGATGACTTGCAGGGTCAGTCTTAAGGAAGAATATTGTTTTTTGCTGTTGTTGATCTGGCTGGTATCTGTTCAGGATTCACATATAAGTAATTTTTACTTGGGGCTAAATATTTGTTCAAAGGTATTAATATGTTTTACTAAACGTTAAGTACTACATCTGGCCTGGAGTTTTCGAATTAGGACCATTTTTTTTTTATTTATTTCAGTTTCTCTGGCCTTTACTTCATCCCATTTCATATCCTGTTCATTATATCTCCTTAATCTTGCTTTTATTTTTCTGTGTGTTTAACATCTTTATTGCGTTCTACAGGGTCTTCATAAATATTTATCAAAAATGTGACTATTTCTTCTTTTTCTGGCAGTATTTCTGTTACATATGCATTGTTTCCAAGTTCAGTAAAAAACTTTTTGTGGTCATCAATGAACTGCTTATTTTGTTCTTTCCCTTTATATTTATTTGCACATGTTATGCATTTTTCTGCTATGCTGACATTTTTAGCGTATTATTTGCAACTGTGTATGATATATCCTGGTCTGTTTTGATACTGTGCCTTGGTTTTACCACATCTATCTTTCTAAAGGTGGAGGTGTCTCTCTTTACATCAAAAATAAATATACTTAAAGGCTCATCAAACAGGACAATGTACTTGAGCTGTTCCATGTTCAATTTACCATAGGCAAAATCCAATACCACTTCCTTGCAAGCTATACGTCCCCCTCTATGACCCAGGAAACCGATACCATGTATTTAAACTTATTAGAAACACTAACCATCCTACCCAATACGTATTTATGGGTGACTTTAATTACCCCACTATTAACTGGGAGTCATATACTACACCAAACATACATGCTCAGAGATTTCTGGATTTTGTAAACACAAACTCTCTGGACCAGATAGTCAATACACCAACCAGGGGTGCAACTATAATGGATCTGGTCCTCACTAATATGGGAGAGGGCTGCACTGTAATGCCTTCCCTGGTAAGGTCAAACCACAAAATGGTCTCCTATGAAGAAAAAATAAAACCTGGATCCCCAGCTAAACCTTGATTATTCGTGAACTATTCTAAGGCTAACCTCCCACTATTAAGTGAGAACCTGGCAAAATTTCAAGTCCCCATAAACCCTGAGAACACTTCTGCCTGTGCAGAACTGTGGACAGAAACCTTATACAATCATGTTAATAGCTGCACAGAGGCAGCTGTACCCACCAGGAAGATGTACAGAACTAACTCAAAAAACAAGACACCCTGGTGGAATCACAAAATCAATAGGCTGTATAACAGAAGGAAGAAAATCATGGCAAAAATTATGAGGTGTAGTACCCAGCAGAATAAAATCACTCTCATCGAACTAAACAAACAACTCAAGAGGACAAATAAAGTCCACCAAAGACAAATTTGAGGTAAGATTGGCCTCCCAGGCCAAGGACAACCACAAAGCATTCTTTAGCTATGTCCACAACCTCAAAGGCAATACACAACTGTGTGCAGAGCTCATTGCAAATGGAGCCACTTATACTGAGCCAGAAGATATAGCAAACCTCCTGGCTGACAAAATCAGCCCCAACTTTACCCTTCTCTCCCTCTCAAACTCCCCACAGGAAATATCATCAAATATGACTCCCCCTACTATCACTAAGGAACAGGTCCTTAATGCTCTCTCTAAGACCAAGAGCACTGCATTAATGGGTCCAGACAATCTCCCAGGATACCTTCTAAATAGCATGAAACATGACTTATGAGGGCCTCTGAAATTACTATTTATCTCTAGCCTCCAAACAGGCTTTTTGCCTCTGCGGCACTTTTTGACAGGGCCACAGGAAAATAATTTTCTAGGATGGCGAAACCCAGGGAACCTTTTTGTCTAGGCTTATATAGGCCCCAGGGCCAATAGCCTAGTACCTACCTATGAACCTATGAATGGAGAAAGACAAAAGTCATCCTTCTGCACAAAGGTGGGCCATCTACAGACCCTGGAAACTTCTGACCCATAAGTCTCACTTGTCTTATATGTAAAGCCATGGAAAGAATTATCATGGAGATAATCAATAGAGATATAGTAAACCTTCAGGCACTGGACTCAGCCTAGTTTGGTTTCGTCAAGGGAAGATCATGCCTACTCAACCTGGTGAACTTCTTTGAGAAGGTCACCAAATCAATGGATGAGGGCAAAATTGTTCACACTGCCTACCTTGACCTGGCCAAGGATTTGGCACAATACCCCACTTAGGCATTGTTGACAAACTCAAGAGGTTAGGTACAAACCTGTATTTCACCTGATGGATAGCCAACTGGTTCACAGTTAGGACCCAGGAAGTTAGAATTGGGGAGTCCACCTCTACAAAGAGGCCAGTAACAAGTGGAGTCCCTCCGGGATCAGTCCTTGGAATGCTCCTTTTTGGCATTTACTTGAGAAGGAAGAAAATCATGGCCAATGTCAATGGTCTCTGGCTGACTAAATTTGCAGATGATTTCAAATTAGGAGCTGTAATTGAATCTCACCCTGACACAAATGTTCTCCAGGAGGGGATGACACAGACAAACAACTGGTGTCAGAGCCATGGACTAAAACTAAATGCCAAGAAATGCATAATAGCAACCCTTTGGAAGTTATCCATCCCTAGTAACTATCATATTGACAACACACCCCTTAGAGTTAACCCAGTAGTCTGGGACTCAGGGACACATATAGTAATCTAGCATTTAACCATCACATGTCTACAACAGTGAGGAAATCATTCTATGCTGTGCAACTTATAAACAAAGGTATGACATCTAAATCCAAGGAAGTCATTGTTCCACTGCAGTTGGCATTCATCAGACCTGTCATTGAGTATACTTCCCCCTTTGGTATGCACCTTACCAGGCATATCCAACAATTGGAACATCCACATAGGTTCCTTATTAAAAGAATACAGGGCATACGTAAATGTCTTATGCAGACTGCCTCAAGGCCCTATCTCTGTATTCTGTCTTCTACAGGCTTTTGAGGGGAGATCCATGCCTGGCATAGAGGGTATTGCCAGACCCCACTCTGATGGAACTCCTGCATATCCATAAAATAAACAGCACCAGAATCACCCATTCTAAAGACTTAAACCTTGCCTGTGATTTAAATAGGACCTGCTGGAGAGATAGGTATGTATCCCAGACACTACCCCATCTATGGAACAGGCTCCCCATCCATGTGAAGCAGAGCTCCTCCCTAACCCAATTTAAGTGCAACTTGGACAATTGGATAGGAAACCCTAAATTCATCTTTGGTTTGGTGCCTATATCTCTAATGGACACAGGTAGCTTATAAATGGTTCATCTTCCAGGTCCATGCTTACACCTATCAAGGGTATCAGAACTTGTCAGACATTTGGGATGCATGGCTAGGCTTAAAAAGGCCCTTGTGGTCATTAGCCTAGTAAAAACCTATGAATCTATCTTCTTCTTCTTCTTTCAGCTTTTCCTGGTTAGGGGTTGCCACAGCAGATCTTCTGTCCGCTCATGATTGGCAGTGGAGTTTTACAGTGTCGAGTTGCCAGCCCAGCGCCCAACCTTCCACAGATGGCACACACATGCACACACTCACACCTAAGGCCAATTTAGAGTGTCCAGTCCACCTACTGCATATCTTTGGGATGTGGGAGGAAACCGGAGCACCCGGAGGAAACCCACGCGACCACAGGGAGGACATGCAGACTCCGCACAGAAGGCACCCCAGCTGAGAATCGAACCGGAAAACCTCTTGCTGTGAGGCGGCAAAAAAACCTATGTATCTATAAGTACTTCTAATGATCTGTTCCTTCTTTTCTGCATTCTTCTAATAGTGACACTTCTTATCTTAATCGTTTTATTTTTTTTTCTAATGCTTCTTTGGTAGCATTTTATATTTCCTTTCCTTTCCCTTATTGCTGTATGTTGTCATTGTGGTAAGTCTTTATCTGTTATTAATTTAGCTGCATAGCAATATCATCCATCCATCCATCCATCCACAACCCCTTTTTCCCATTTTTGCACATGGGGTCGAGGTGTCACTTGAAAAGCGACAATCATTTAGAGCCAAGGTTACACCACCGGATGGATAGCCCTGCCATTGTAGTTCTTCCACAGCACATTCACATGCACATTCATACCTATGGCCAGATTAGTGCATCCAATCCACCTACTGTATGTCTTTAGAATGTGGGAGGAAACCCACACAAATACAGGGAAGGCCTGCAGACTCCACATAAAAGGCAACCCAGCTGAGAATTGAAATAGGGAACCTTTTGCTGTGAGGCGACAATGCTATCCACTGTGTCACTGTGCCACCCATATTCTATTTACTTCTGTTATATCACACAAATTTCTCTTAATAGTCCTAATTACTGTGCTCATCTGTTTTACCAAACTATTAACATTTTGGGTCTTATTTTTACTTTCTATAATCTTCTTTTATCAATCTTCATACGTCAATCCATCTCTGTTAAATGAAGCTGCTCTTCTCTTAAATCATTTTCTTCTAGAATGAGAGTACCTTCTTTGCTCTCTATTTTCTGTAGGGATTCTACAGAAATTTCCAGAACATCTTCCTGTGACATATCCTCTTCAGATGCAGCCTGCTTTGTCTGCTGCTCCTTCACATGGGAACTCATTGGCCTATCACTTCACAACATTTCCTGTGTCAGTGTTGCCACTGTTTCATGTTCATTCCCTTGCTCCAACTGAACTTTTCTACCACTCTCCTAAAGAGAGATCCAAAGCATCATCATGTTGCAAGTTTTCAGATTCCTCCTGCTCCATCTGTTTCTCCTTAATCCGGGGACTCATTTCTTTGTCATACTGTGGCATCACCTGTGTTAGATTTTCTGTTCTAAATCCTTCATTTCGCAAACCATCCATAACTTCAGTTTCTGTGTATTTAACTTTTACCTTACTAACCCCTTTTTGTACTTGTTTTGTTACTTTTTGCATTTTGAAATTGTCCTTGTCTGGGTGTCTTTGCCTGTATTTCTGTTAAATATCTCTGATGCTGCTCTTTTAATATTGATTAGTTTGGCTTTCTCCTTTGCATAAGTATTGCTCCATGCCAGATCTCTTTTAATTTCCCATGTCCATACTTCAGATACCTCACTCTCCACTTGCTTCTCCTTAATCTGGGGACTCATAGCTCCATCATGCTGCGACATTGTTTGTGATGGAGTTTCAACACTATACCCTTTACTTTGCAGGTAACCCATGACTTCACTGTCTATTTCTTTAACGTCTGCCTTACTAATCCTCAGTTGTACATTTCCACTTTATTTTCTGATTTTTTTTTGTATGGTGAAATGTTCCCTATCTGGGTGACATTGCCTGTATTTCTCTTCATATATGTTTGGAGGTGCATATTAGTTTGACTTTCTTATTTATATCTGCAATAAATAAACTATATAATAAAAGGAAAAAATTGCTGTCCAGGACCAAGAAGGAGCAGCTGCCTAACTGGAAATTTCTGCTCAGAACTGGTGGTCAAGGACATCACATACAAAATGCCATAGATATAGCCAACCTGCTGGCAGACAGGATCAGTGAAAACTTCTCCCCTCTGTCCCTCATCAGTAAATTAGGACACCCCAGCACCTGCCCCATTCCCTTATCTCTAGGGAGCAAGTCATCACTGCCCTTTCAAAGGCAAAACATACAGCCTCCATGGGACCTGATAACATCTCAGGCTGCATCCTACATGAACTCAGGCAGGAACTTCCAGCACAATTAGCCATCCTATTCAACTAAAGCATGAGTACTGGCTTCATCCCAGCTGAGTGGAGGACAGCCACTGTCATCCCTTTGCACAAAGGTGGAGTGCCCACCAATCCAGGAAATTGTAGCCCCATCAGCCAAACTAACCTGATCTGCAAGGCAATGGAAAGGATTATCATGGATAACAAGGACATTGGCAACCTCCAGACACTCAATCCCACACAGTTTGGTTTCATCAAGGGGAGGTCATGCCTGTTAAAACTGGTCGACTTCTTTGAGACAGTCATCAAAGCAATAGATGAGGGGAAGATGGTGCACACTGCCTACCTTGACCTGGCCAAAGACTTCAATACTATTCCCGACTTGGGTATAATAGATAAACTCTCTCAACTAGGCATCAATCCATATGTTACCAGATGGGTATCAAACTGGCTCACTGACAGAATCCACCTAATCAAAACCAGAGAAGCCACCTCAAGCAGTAGACCCATAATGAGTGGTGTGCACCAGGGATCAGTCCTAGGGCCTCTGTTGTTTGAGATATACGTTTCTAAGATGCAGGCCAAAACCAGTGGGTTATGGCTGACCAAGTTTGCAGATGACTGGAAGCTGGGCACTGTCATCAATTTCCCTAGTGATGTGGTCATCCTCCAAAAGGGTCTCCACCCAAACAAATGACTAGTACCTGAAACTTGGCCTCAAAATGAATCCAAAAAATGCATCCTCATCCCCTTCAGAGTGAGTGACATCCCCAAAAATTACCACATTAATAACAAGGTCCTAAGCATGCAATCAGTCATGAGGGTCTTGGGCACCCAGGTTGGTAGTAAGCTGGGTTTTGACCACCATATTGCCTCTGTTGTACAGAAAGCTTTCTACATGGCCCACCTCATTAGTAAGGGTATCTCATCCAGGGACAAGGAGGTCATAACATCCCTGTATTCTTCCCTTATAAGACCCATTATTGAGTACAATGTCCCTTTCTGTATGTAACTCACAAAGCACATGCAGCAGCTGGAGAGTCCACAGAGGTTCCTCACCAGGAGAATCCAGGGCCTCAAACATCTTCCCTACACAGATAGGCTAAAGACCCTTTCCCTTTACTCAGTCTCATACAGACTCCTCAGAAGTGGCCTCTGTCTGGCATACAAAGCAATTTCATGCCCTGCCTTGATGAAACTGCTGCATATCCAAGTGAAGCTCAACTCGAGTAATCCATATGCATGACCTCAACCTGGTCTGTGACATCAATAGGACTTATTGGTGGGACAGTTTTCCCTTCTGTGGAATAGACTCCCTCTCCATGTAAGGCAGAGTACCTCATTAATTCTTTTTAAATGCAACCTCGATAACTGGATGGGGAACAGAAAATACACCCCTGGGATTCCACCTGTGTCCCTGCTGGACTGGTGAATTGGGTACTGACTTTTCTAAACATGAGCTAAATTCTTGGCTAGGCTTGTAAGGGCTTCAGGGCTAATAGCCTAGTAACTTCCTATGATCCTAGAAATATTGAACTTGAATTGCCTCAAAATAGTTAGCTCCATTTCCAATAAGTTCAGCCCAGTGTTGTGCATTGGCTTTGATACTGCAGACATAGTTGAAGAATGCATTATAATTGTCCTTGGCCTGGGAGGCTATTTTTCCTAAAATCTGGCTTTGATGGACTTGATTAGCCCCCTGAGTTGCTTGTTTAGACTGATGATTTTTTTTTTTTTTACCTTGCTGGGCATTGCATGTCCTAATGTTTGCCATGATTTTCTTCCCTTTGCTATGCAGCCTGATGATGTTGGGATTCCCCCATGGTGGTTTGTTTTTTGAGTTTGTCCTGTGCTTATTTTGGGTAGGTACAGTTGTTTCTCTGCATCCCTTAACATGATTGTACAGGGTTTTTTGTGAACAATTCTACATAGGCAGTGGTGTTATCAGGGTTTGACAGGGATTGAAATTGTCCTGGGTGTCACTTAATATTTGGAAGCTTGCCTTAGAATAATTCCTAAATGTTCCATGAATAGCTGGGGTCCAAGGTTTTATTTTTATTTCAAAGGAGGCAGCTTTATTGCCCAACCTGACCAGTGAGGACATTATATGGGGGGCAGGTGGGCTGGGTGGAGGTGCAACATTCTCCCATGTTTGTGAGAACCAGGTCAAAGATGTTAGCTCCACTAGTGTGCATACTGACTAGGTGGTTCAGTGTTTTTGTAGTTAAAAAGTCTATGAATCTCTGAGCCTGCAGGATTAGGGGATATATATGATTCCCCGTTTGTAGTGGGGTAGTTAAAGTAGCTCATAAATGCCCTGTTGGGTTGAATGGTGAGAGCTTCCAGTGCATTTCATTATTTTTTGTGAATTTCCTGAGTAATAGAGAAGACCTACTATGGACTATGGTACTTTGCCAATGATAATTTGTATGTGGAGAAGATGGTGAGCCATGCTGCTTGACCAGTCTTGAAGTGTACTAGTTTTTGACACCTCCAGCATTTGCCCCTTTCTGTGGATTAGCTATTATAAATGTGGGAAGGGATTATAGACATACACTGCTGGCACTGTCTCTGTGGCTTTAAAACTTGTCTCAGTAATACTACAGATGTCTGCATTCTCCAGAGAAAGGAGAACTTGCAGGCCGTGGAGTTTTTTGTTTAGACTCTTGGCATTGAGCAGTAACAGCTTTAGATTTTCTTGGGTAGGTTTTGCTGAATGAGAAGGATTATTAGGTTGGCAATGCCTAAGAAAGGCAGTATAGGGATTTACAAGGTTTTAGTCAATATTCAAAAGCCTAGAATGGACAGCTGAGGACTATGGATGGAAAAGGAGTGTGATCTGTCTCTATATCCTTTTAGGCTGAGAAATATTTAGCCCCCTCGAAATACACCAGAAAATAAGCCAATTATTCAAGTCAATTATCTTTTGTTTATATCCTGGCATCATCCTTGGAAAAGGTAGATCATAGCTCAATGTTAAGCTAATAGCCTGGAACACATAGTCCAAAGGCTCCATCTTGTCTGTCCTCTTGTAGTCCAGAGATGTACATCTCAGATCATTTATACCCACACAGACTATGACTGAGCCATACTGGTAATTGTAGTTCAAGGAAATGGTTTTGTCTGTGATCTGGCCAATCCTGGCCCCTGAGAGGCAAATGAAAGTGACCCTTTCCTTACTCAGCCTGGTGAGTGGGACATCCAAGTATCTTATGGTGGAGTGTCCTATGACCAAAGCATTGGGTTTTATGGTGGTTTTCCTTATGAGCTCAGAAGCTGAGATACCACAAGATGTGGCAATAAGTGACATGGTTGATGTTGTTTTGCTAGAGTGCTTTTGATGTTGCTGAACATTTCATTGAGAGTGCAGTGTGTCTGAGGCCTTTGGGGTTATTAATTTTCCATATTTTCCAAGCCTTGTCCCTTTGACTAAGGAGTTGTTTTGTTTTGATGGTCAAACATGGAGCTGTTAAGTTGGCTTTGACTCTTTTCCTTCTGAATAGTACGTGATGATTAAAAATAAATAGGAAGGTGAGATTAAAAATGTTAATGGCTTCATCCAAAGGTATGTGTTTGAGTATATTCCTTTTATATAGTCTAAGGACATATATTTATTAAAGATAAGATACATTTCTTACATGATAAAGATGAGTGGCTTTTGAGTGGAGAAATGTATGTGGATTGCAAAGGTTGTATGTTGGCCACATAAATAATCTGATAAGATCAAATATTGTTTGTAGTTGCTAGGATTACTGGTTAGAATCCAATCAGTGGTGCAATAGGATCCTGAGGATTTGTTGAATCTAGTTGGGCAATGATGAGTTGTATGTAAGTGAAAAGTTTTCAAAAAGAAGACGATGATATGATCTGTAGAGGATGCATAGGATTACATGTTGTCCAATCAGTGTGTGTATCACCAAGTATATGTGAATTGTAGGGGATGTTGGTTGAGATCCAGGATAGTGTCTCTTCTATAAAAAGAATGGTGCTACTATTAAATGGAAGAATATAAATGCTTGTTATGTATAACATTTTTATAATTTATATGGAGAAGAATTGCAAGGATCTCATAATTGTGGAATTGATTGGGGGAAGGGGTTATAGGTTCATAGGTAGGTACTAGGTTATTGGCCCTAGGGCCTATATAAGCCTAGCCAAAGGTACCCTGGCTTTCACTACCCAAGAAAATTATTTTCCTGTGCCACTGTCGAGCAGAGCCATAGAAGTGATCCCCGGGGTGAATTTCCTATCTCCCATCCAATCATCAAGATTTTTATTGAAGAGCGCTAATGAGGAGCTTTGTTTCATATAGATAGGTAGTTTGTTCCAGAGTATGGGAAGTCTCTGGGACAGGAATCTATCCCTCCAGCATGTTCTGTTTATTGTGGTGACAAGGTTTAGGTCCCTAGACCGTGTAGCTCGTAGGGATTGGAATTTCTTTAAGTGGAGCATGTCTAAAAGCTTTGGGTTTGACATAGCTTTGTGTGTTAGGCAGAGATCGCCTCTGAGTAGGCGATATGCAATGGAGTAAAGCTGCAGTTTTTTGAGACGGTCTGCATAGGGCATCTGTTTGAGGCGGGTAATCCTCTTTGTGATGTATTTCTGTGGCCTTTCCAGTTGTTATTATGTCGAGATTGTTTGTGTACAGCATGGCAAAACCTAGTCTTAGGATATTGTAGTTACGTGGTAATATTTCTACATTTGGGATGGAAGGTTTTGGCTATGTTTCAGTCAGGATTAGTATATCTGGATGGAGTGCATAGAAAAAGACATGCACGTAGAAGGGGCTTTTTGTTACACATGCTATGAATGCTTTGGTTGTAGATCTTAAGAGTATGTGGTGATTAGTTTTGAGTAGAAGTAGTGAGCACAGGGGATCATGACAGAGAAGGGCCAGAGTTATTGTGGAGGTTGGAAGCAGGTCATAGATTGGATGACTATCCCCGTATCATATGAATTGTGAAAAATCTTATGCTGGTGTAAAGGAGAAATGGAAAGATGGACAGTTTGTTACAGAGTTAAAGGTAAAGAATAGATTGAAAACTGGAGTCTATATGTCATTTGGTGAGGTAAGCACTGAAGTGACTTTGAAAAATGGTTGAATTGTGATTCATGTGTTGTCTGAGGGAGATATTTAGGGGGGTTTAGATGACTTTGTGTCGGTGGAAATGGATGTGAATAAGGAATATAGTCAGAGGTATTAAATGTAGCATATTTTGAGCTGAGGAGGTGACTAGCATTATCAGAAAAATGGTAAAATAACTGCTGGTTATAGGATACCAAGATTATTAAGTTGATTGGAGAGTACTAATAACTTGCCTAAGTCTGAATTAAAAGAAGGGTAAATTGAGACTGATTGTAAAAGGGACAGTGGTGTTTTTGAAAATGTTTTGAGCAGTTTAAAGCTGGATAAGTGAAGGGTTTTGTTCTTGATACTAGAGTGCTCATACAAGTAGAGCAGTGAGT
>NC_056741.1:200634598-200827098 GCF_019279795.1 Protopterus annectens
GAATAATACCATATATTGCGCCTGAAAGAAGGCATTTCTTTCATTAACTAAATGGAAATAAACAAACATGCAGACCAAGTGCAGAAGGGGTTGGGAGGGTGGCCTAATGGTTAAGGTGTTTGCCTTGCAAACACAAGGTGCAGGGTTTGAGTCTCACAAGGGATAATTGGCTAGGCTTAAAATGGCTCGCAAGGGCAGTTAGCTTAGTATGAATCTATGAATCTATGAATCTATGAATAAATAAATAAGTCAGAAAGCAAACAAAACAAAAACACAGAATATAATTCTACGACATCTACCCAAAAGTAAACTATGACTTTCACTCACTCTGATGTTTATGTTTCCAGTCCAATCACTGGTGTTCAGTGAGAAGGCTGCGATGCCATTTCGATCTGTGATGAATGCACTACTTATCTGCTTACCAGAATATTGATAAGTCAGGTAGACAGGTACACTTGCCATTCCTTTGCCATCTGAATCCTGCACTATGGTCTACAAAATAAATGAACAATGGCTACCGTTATTAACCAACCAGCTTTCTAAACTATACAGTAAAGAATTGATAAGTAAAGAAATGATATAATTCTGTAGCAAGGCATTCACAAGTAATAAAATAAAGTCATATACATGAATGAGTACAAATTTTCAGAGAATGAAACAGATCTGAGGTAAGCGGAATCTATAAGGCAGGTATGATTTATGTGTCACAAAACTGAACTTTTTTGTATATAAGCACAACCATATTGTAAGTGATACAAAACTGTGAACAGATTTAGTCAGTTGTTTCTGTAAATTATATAAGTAATGCCTGGCAAAATAAACATGATTACATTGTCATTGTAGTGATGAACGTTACATGGGACTGCAGGTACCGTAATTATGCCTAAATGTCTGGATCACAGAGAGTGGTGAGCTGATGCAGAGACAACAAAAGCAGTAATTTTTCTTTGCCTTTTTAATGTATTTCTGACTACTACACTATGGGGATACAGAGAAACAGTTCACTTTATTTCATGATGAGGACTCTTCATCCAATAAAATATCAGCAATTTGATGTGTTGGTTATAACATGAATTGACATGCAGATATAATTCTTTTATGAAATTCAGCGAAGAAATTTGTAAGGATCTGAAAATGTTGGCTGTCATACTTAGATTTTACTCAGGGGCGGCCCGTGCTATCGGGCTGCCGGACTGCAGCCCCCTCAACCAAAAAAAAAAAAAGAAAGAAAAAAGAAAAAAAATATTTTTAAAATTCGCGGACTCCGCGCATGCGCAGTAGGCCAGACTACTGCGAGTCTACTGCGCATGCTCGCGGCAGCCCGGCAAGCGAGGTAGGGGAACATAGGAGACGTCTGTGCACTTTTAAAGTGCACAGACTCGCTGGGAGAACGCGTCGGGACCGGACTGCAGCAGCAGCAGTCAGCGTCGGGACTGTGGAGTAGGGTTGGGATCGCGGGAATCTCGCGGGACTATGGAGTATTGCGCGGGCATTTGGATTAACGTTATGGGGAATGGGCAGCAAGGACAGGTAAGTGTGTTATTTATGTTATTCTAGAATGGTAGGGAAGTGTGTGAATGAATGTCCTGGTGTGTTTATTTAGGGAAGTGTGTGAATGAATGTCCTGGTGTGTTTATTGTTTAGGGAAGTGTGTGTGTGTGTGTGTGTGTGTGTGTGTGTGTGTGTGTGTGTGTGTGTGTGTGTGTGTGTGTGTGTGTGTGTGTGCGTGCACAGTAAACACAGAAAACACAGTATAGCCTGTATGAATACATATAGAAATTTGGTTACTACATCAAAAAAAATCCCACTGTCTGCCTGTTTTGCATTGCAGTACATGAATGTTCTTTCCACATGTTGAGCCCACTTCAAGTGACCTGCTTAAACTGGTTTGCAAACTATTGATGACACAAACTATATCTGTTGCTGTTTTATTCTTTCTTTTACTCAATTACATTGATTACAACAATAGAGGTAATCTTTTTTAGTACTATGTTAGCAATATTAAAAGCTGATAGTGAACATTTTAGTTATCTTTTAAAGCCTCATTGCTCAAACTAAAAGTGTAAAAATATTAATGATAGGCTTCACAAGAAATGCATTAATATAAATGTGGACAGAGTAGGATTAATATCAGTATTATGACACCATTGATGAGACTGAGGTGATTCAGAATTTAATGTATGCCTTATACTGCCTCACTATATCCACATAAGGCCTTGTTTGCATGGATCTAAAATGATGGCTGTGTTGTGGCATGCTGATGTGGTTTACAGATGGTATATAAACTTACTTTGTTGCTGCATGGTTAGTGTGGTGTCCCAGGTTCTTGCAGAGGTTTCATCTGTCTTGTGTACCATGGAGCATGCAAAGCGGGTCACACACTTATAAAATGCTTAAGGGCATGCAGTCTACATGCTTGTACTACTGAACATGAAATAAATTGTCCAATGACTTATTATTTCATTGAGGTACCTTAGGGGCATAGGAGTTAAGTGCTTAGCTGCATACTGCAGTGTTATGACTTGTAGACAGCTCTGGGACTATGAGACTGTTTCCACTTTTGAGCTGGGGGTACCCAGCTCTATGGTATAGAGGAACGGAGCCCTGTTTGGGACACATATGACCTAAGATCAATTCATAGCACAAGCATTAGAGGATCCAGTGAGGGTTTGGGTTGGAAGAAATGACGTTTTGCCAGCAAGCTCATTCTGGGAAGGAGAAGATGGGATTTCCTTCTGATATCTGACACTCTTCCAGGGATGGCAACATGCCATAACTGCAAGATAGATTGCTGTTATCATTCCGCATTAGGTAGTAGGGTGGTGATATCTACTGTTATTTGCAATGATGCACATGATGTTAGAGCTACATAAGAAAAAAAAAATATTTCTCACAGATGCAACAACATATATGATGCTGCAAGAAGCTTTGTTCCACATTTCCAGGTCCACTTCCAGTCAGCCTACAGACTATGGCGGTCCCAGCCATGGATCACAGTACTGGAGTACTTAGCCAGATTATCATCTAGAATGGGTACATTTTGGGGTTCAAAAAATTAAAATAAAGGGAATTTTAGTAGTGTCTTTCCAGCACAATAGGAGACTCATTAGAATTCTGCTGTGCTGTAAGGGATGACACAGAGCAAATTGGATTAATCACTTAAATTGCTTACTGTCTATCATTACGG
The DNA here is from genome assembly GCF_019279795.1 of Protopterus annectens. NCBI lineage: Eukaryota > Metazoa > Chordata > Ceratodontiformes > Protopteridae > Protopterus > Protopterus annectens. Next base: position 200,637,786 of record NC_056741.1, read on the forward strand.
ATTGCAGAGTGACATTTATGAATAATGCAGCCCCTGTGCTCTCCATATGACATAGTTAAGTCATCAACTCAAACATCTTCATGAATCATACCTCATGACTGACTTAAATAGGACACTGCATCATGCTATGGCTAAGACGCATAGCGTCATTACTAATGGAGTTTAATATTCTATCATAAGATATTACTACATTCCATCGGTATGCAAAAAATGAAAAATACATGAAAAATTATTTCTTGACAACAATCTCTGCAAGTGGTACAGGAGAGTAACAGTGAAATGCATAAGCAGGATCAATATTCAGTGAACGTAATATACAATGTGACTGAGGTCACTGTTACGTTATTAGAGAGTAATGGTTGTGTTTTCTTGGCAACGATCCATGTGAAAGAGACTCACAATAGTGATCAATGGTAAATAAGGAATACTTTCCATAAATATGCTTTGTCCTTTTGAATGCATGCAAACAAAGGCATCTGCTTGGCTGATTCTACATTTACTGACAAAGAGCAAACTCTAACATGTTATTGCAGACTACTGATCCTGGTATAGATGTATACATAGGGGATATTGTGAATTATGACAGCAATTCATATTTCATATTATGCCATTATGCAAAATGAGAAAAGTAATGTACTCTTAGTAGAAACTGTTGTGGTTCCTAGCTACTCTTTAATCTTTAATTATTATTCCCTAATCAAGTATATTAGCACTGATACAGAGCTGCAGAAATGCACAATGTTAAATATGCTACAGCAAACAAACATCTGATTGGGTGTGCCCACTTTAGAAAGAACATAGCTGAATACCCAAGTGTCTTTTTGCCATTTGTGTAACATGGAAAATGCATACTGAAGAATGGTGACTGCATTTTGTATACTGTGTATTAATGATAATTATGCACTGGGGTGCTACATATCTGGCTAAGAAAGTCTACAGTCTATGTTATGCATATATGCACACACAGACACACAAATTTATATGTGCATACATATACATGCATGTACAGACTTACACAAACACACCCACACACGTGCACTCACGTGCACACTCGCTCACACACACACACACACACACACACAGACACACACACACACACACACACACACACACACACACACACACACACACACACACATACACACACACACACACACACATACACACATACACACACACACACACACACACGCACACACACATATACACACACACACGTATATTTATATATATATATATATATATATATATATATATATATATATATATATATACACATTTATACAAAGATACATACTCACACACACATACACATGTACATATAGATATAGATATAAATATAAATATACCTTGTATACTTACCTTAATGTACATATATATGTATGAGTGTGCATAAGAGGATGTATGCATTACTGCCTGCAAATTTCTTCATAGTCAGTCAGCTGTTCATAAAAAGGCAGATAGGGTATATAAAGTTCCTCTGCCTTTTAAAATGTTATATACCATACCCAAACCCAACCCAGCAGCTATAGCTTTAGTTGATCCCACTGTTGCTAAGCATTTAGTTAATCCCAATTATGGATGGTGCAGTGGTTTGTGTTGTTGCCTCACAGCAAGAAATTCTCTGGTTCAGTTCATGGCTGAGGTGCCTTCTATGTGGAGTTTGCCTGTCCTCCCTGTGTTTGTGTGGGTTTGCTCTAGTGTCCTCTCATCTTACAAAGACATGTCTGGAGTCTTTCTTCCTCAGCCAAAAATTGGCTTTTGTTTCAGATCAGACTTTCCTGGTTAACAAATGTTAAATAAATAAAAATGACAAGCACTGGAATTTCAGACTTTATATTCTTCAGAAAGTACATGGTAACACAAAACCTATTATTATTATAGCAAGTTTGTAAGTTTATAAGATGGATATTTGAAATTTGTCCCTATTTTTGGGACTGTATTCCCCCATTATTGGCTTCATCCAGGTTTTTTGTGCCAAGGTTGAGAGCTATGGTGATAACTGAACTCACTGAATATGTTTGGGGCTGTATTCCTGCATTACTGGCTTTGTCTGTGTTTTTGCTAAGAGGTTGAGCGCTACGGTGAGAACTGAATTCACTGAATACGTTTGGGGGCTGTATTCCCCCATTATTGGCTTTGTTCAGGTGTTTTGTGCTAAGATGTTGACGGCTATGGTGAGAACTGAATTCACTGAATGCAGCCATTTAAGTTTAAGTCTTCCTTTTTCATAAAATAAATGATTGATTTGTTATAGTGGTATGTTGCTCTGACTGTTTTGCACAGGGTCCTGGGTTCAATGCTTGGCAGTGAAATGTATGGTGGTAACACAGCATTTTATTCTAGCAACTTTCCAATATTATGCAAGCAATGTTTAAAATGTGTCCCTATTTTTGGTCTTTTGCCCCCCCTCAATTTTGGCTTTTTCCAGATTTCTTGTGCTACAAAGTTCAGAGATACAGCTGAGTGTCAAGTAGATTTTACAAGAAGCTGAGAGCTGCAGGGGAACAAAAGTTTAGTGATGCTTATGCTGAGTTTGCTTGCATTGTTAATAACACAACAGGTAGTGTACTTGCTTTTGATGCAGAAGGCTGTGGGTTCTACTCCCACAGTAGGTAGATGCATTGCTGATACTGTACTGTAGTAAAGGGGGTGGATGCTGCAGTCCTTTTTGGTGAGGATACCTAGTACTCTGAACCTGTTATCAGTTTGGCATCCATTCCCTATTGCAATATTACTAGCTTATCATTTTTTAATGAAACATAGGCAATTTATTCCTCAAGGGCAACAGACACTTTATTTGTAGATGAAACCATGAAATATAAAGGTGATTGCTAGCAGCAACCGCTTCATTAGTTACAGATTTCTTTAATGTGGAATTATTTAGATGACTTACTTCAGAGATTGTGCATATTTACTGATAATGGACTGTAGAATTGTGCATATTTACTGATAATGGTGGACTGTAGAATTGTGCATATGTACTAATAATGGTGGACTGTGGAATTGTGCATATTTACTAATAATGATGGACTGTAGAATTGTGTATATTTACTAATAATGGTGGAATGTGGAAGTCTGAGTAGACTTTTTTTATGATAAATGTTCTCAACTGGGCAGTTTTGCCATTATGGGTGCATATGGTTTGTTTCATTGCTTACTGGAAAAATGTTCAGAACAAATTTAAAACACCCTCTAACAAGTGTACTGTATTGTACAAGGAATATAATTTTAGTACAATGAGGAAGGTGTATCAAAGAGCACATGTATGTTTCATATGCAAGGGGCCTATGATTTGAAAACAGCCCAAAATGAATCTTTATCTGCCACTGGCAAAATGTATTTTCTTTGAATGTGGGTTTCAATGCTGTTTCAATGAATGTGAGTTTCTAGGGCAGAGAAGTTTTAATGCTAAGTTTTCATTGTGAGACTGCATTGCTTTGTTTAACAGATGACTTAGTGTTTGTGCTGTAAAATACAAAATAAAACTTTCAAATGAAGTCCAACTCATCATAGAAGTAAAGCAGTATGCACATTAGTGTTTATGGTAAATGGAGTGAAATAGCCAAGTAATGGTTCGTTGGAATGGCTGCAGAGGCTCCATTCAACCATTATTTTGTCAGGGGGGAAGGGCAGCAAACTCAGACAGGCCCAGCTGAACTATAACTCCCAACTGTCCAGATTTTCAAAGAATGAATAGATTTTGCTTCTTATTTTTGGTTTGTTCTTCATAAAATTTGTAGTTTTCTGGCAAATCATTTAGGAATTAAGTCACTAAATAATAAGTTTCAGACTTCATAACCTTCAGAAAAATGCATGTTAAAGTAAGAGCTGTTCTATCAACTGTCTCAATTTATACAAGAGCAATTTTAGTACTGTTTATATGTGCCCCAATATATTTGGCCTTGTTCAGATTTACTGCATTAACAGGTTGAGAGGTACATGCAAATAAATTGCTTTATAGAATTAGGCATAGCCAACCTCTCAACTGTCCCCAATTTTGGCTCAAAATGTTGCTCTTCCCCCTAATAATCCCTCCGCAAAATAGCAATTTTGGAAGAAAACATGGAGGGTTTACAATTAAGAAATAACTGTAATAATCAAAGTTATAGATTACGTGAAATGCATGTAGATTCTTTTATTTTGTCAGCTGCTCAAGGTAGCAGTACTAATATTAAAGTGTCCCTTCTTTGGCAGGTAGCAGCTGTATTGTGTGTCTATTTTATATTTTTGCATCACATTTTTGGTCCATTTTTCATAAAGTTTTGTTTTTTGGCAAATTAGTGACAAATCACTAAAGACCGAAGTTAGAAAATGACAGACATTTGAGTTTCAGATTTTATACCCTTCAGAAAATTCATACTAATGCAAGACCTATTCTATTATCTTTCTAAGTTTATTAGAGCAATATTTAAAAATTGTCCTTATTTTTGGGCCTTTGTCCCACTTCTGTGTATGGCTTTGTCCAGATTTCTTGCTCTTGAGGTTGAGAGGTATGACAAATGTGTCAGGGCCATCACAGTCAGCCAGAGAAATTTCAAATTGTGACATGCTTGTTGCACCCCACTCCCCCATGTAGTGACTCTGGATGTGTCCAAGCAAGGCAAGGAGTAGTTGTATCTACCTTGGATGGGGAGGACACACTGCATAAGTACTACAGTGGCTTTTCATCTGTCGTTGATTTTGCAGAATGGTCTGGTTTCTGTCATATTTTTGTACTGTTGATTTATGCTTATTACTCAAAGTGCCTGTTGCTCTGTGTTTACGTAGCAATGCTTTAATGACCATAAGGTAAGCTTGTCTGAGATCGTAAGATGCAAGTAAGCTTTAATAAGCATACTGTTAAAGAATTGCCAACACTGAAAGCCTTTCTGTTGTTGCAATGCAGAGAATACTTGACTAGATAATGTATAAGCCTTGGGTATTAAAGGACAGGATTCCATTATTTTAAAAAGCTCATTACACTTGTTGGAGACTTCCAGTCATCTCTACAGACTTTACCCGTAAACTAAACAGAATGCCAATCATGTGTGGTCCATAACCTGTACAGTAATCCTTTAAGCAATGTATCTTGAGCTTGTTTCTTGTTTGCTTTTCATTTTTTACTTTTATCATGTTTTCCCCATGAAACAAGTTGTCAGGCAGCAGGTCTTTTTTGGATAAGAAACATTTTTACAAGTGGGGGCATCACATAGATTTCTACTTTCAGCATGTTACTTGGTACTTTAATTAGAACTGCAGTGCAAGGAGAAGTGGTTTGAGTTGAGTGCTTCTGGTTTTTCTTATACTTGATTTTGATTGGCATTCCAGTAATGTATTTAAAAAGTAATTTATTTTTTCATTCCTCACAACCTTTTGTTTCCATCTAGATATTAAGTAAGCTGTCATGCAGCCAATGCATTGAAATATTTTTATTCTTCTACACTTATTTTTGTCTTGATTGGACTTTCATAATGATGGTTTGCCACCCAGGGCAGCGTATTTAATTAAAGTTAGTTTTTTGTGGTTTTGTGCATAGCTCCTCCCCTTTCTGGTTGACCACACCCCCTCCCATTGACCCCACCCATTCAGCTGTCTCCTGCAGCCCCCCTGTGATTTGAAGTCACCAGCCGCCACTGATTTTACTAATATGAAAAGTAGTGGCAAGGAAGAATGTGTGATTGGTAGGTGGAAGTAAAATCTGAGTGGAAAATCCAGTAATGAGAGTGGAGGGGGGTTGAAAAAGTGGATGGATTGAATGATGAAAATTGGCAGGATGGAAGGAAAAAGAACATGAGACAGATAACTAAAGAAAGAGGAGAGTCAGTGCAAGAATGGGACTGCAGCAGAACAGTGAAATAAACAATTGAGCTAGTAGAAATGATCCCTTTCTTCCTGCTGCTTATCTACAGTAAATGAGCAGGTTACAGCATCCCTTAATTATCCAGAATATAGTATATTAAAGAAATGAGCCCAAAACCCAAACAGAGAAAGTGGAACTGGAGATAATACAGAACTGAGGTGCAAGGGAAGTCACTGTATGTTAAAAGAAATGTTGAACATTAAGTATGAAGATGAGAGTAGATTACAATGTAAGAAAGGTAACACTGTTACCAGCTAAGGAGCTGCAGCATAAGATGCCCAGTCTTTCAGAAATGAGTTGAGCATGCTGCGCAGTGTCATTATCACGAGGCTTTGAAGCAATAAGGGGAAGAGGGCATTAATTATCTGTAGAATATGCAGCTTCAAGGAGTTATTGTTTAAAGTAGTGCAGAGGTGGCATGTGAAGATGTCGTGGATGAGTGAAACTCCATGGTAAGCTGACTCCCACACAAGCATGCTGTGCATGCTGTCATGACAGCAGAGTAATTCCACTGGATAGCAGATCACTGGAGCAATCACTGGTACTTGACAGAACCTTTATATTTGTCAGAATAGAAAGTGGACATTTGTTGCTGCAACAAAGGTATTAAAAAAACATGTGGTAATGTGAATAAGTTCTGCCTTATTATAGGAAGGAAAGGAAATAATTATAAATAAATATAATTAAAACTGTAATTATATTTGTGTGTTATTGCTTCTTAAGAAATGTGATTGCTGCCTATGAAAAATGGTTGAGATGTTTGCTAATGGTGTACTTCCTTTTCATTTGTTGTGGAAGGTCCTGAGGAAGATAAAACAGTAAATAGTATTGAAAGAGTGAATTATTTTGTATTTTATATAAAACACTATTTATATGCAGCTGTCAATTTATCAGACTGTAATTTTCCAGCCATTGTCAAATTAACAAAAACTTAAAATAAAAATTCACTGAATCATAAAAATGTTATTGTTCACAAACTGGCAAATGACAAAAGTGCTCTTAAAGAAAACGCAAACATTTATTTGATGCTATAATGATTATAAAAAATATGTACTCTTAGAATGGACAGGACACAAAGATTGCTGCAGCCTTTCAAACTTGAGCTAACTGGTAAATGAAATAACCAGCATCCTCGACCTTTTATAGAACAAGTCCTCTGTGGCATTCTCCTCATCTTGCAACAAAAATGGAAGTTTTAGTTAAATGAGACTGCTGCCAAACACCATCTGGACAATATTTCAGAACTCAACCAGTCAGAGAAGGCATGCAATTGAGTCTATATTGATCTAGTCTATGTATGAGGAAGAGACAGAAAGGCCAGTCTTTTATCCAAGGAAGCAATGTACTCTAACCGACAGCTAATGACTTAGAATCACTGGTACATGCAGAAGGGGGTGGAGCAGGAGTCTACAGTCCTGGAACCCAAATAGTGTTTAATTCCAGTTACTGAAATAATTTCAGGATTTTCTTTTCCTATGAGTTTTTTCTACTGAAATGAATACATTTGACACCTGACTGGCCTTTGTACCAATCAAAATATTTCATTTACGGAGGATAGCACTGTGTTTAAACTATAGATAAGTTAAATCTAGTCATCCTTTTTGATAAATATGAGTCCGGCTATTATGCCTCTAATATTCTTAAAAAAATTGTATCTAATCAGCTGCTCCATATTTGTGTGAGAGAAATGGCAATCTTTTTCTCAGCCTATAAGAAAGAAGCATTTTACTTTGACTTTAGGTGAACGTTCTGATTTGTTCACCCTCTAATAGGATACTAATATTCAACTCTCAAAGTTCGAAAAAGTTAAAGCAGGTTAGGTAGAATGAATGCTTCAAGATTTAAAGAGTCCATTGGAATAATTTCAGCAGTGATTTTAATGGAAAGATCACTAGAGCAGGCACTGATGTCAATGACATTTTCATGAAGGAACGTGTGAGCAATGGCTGAATTACTGCTGAACTGACTTTTTTGTATCTCTCAGTTATTTTTGGAATACCAAAGATCTACAAATAGCTAAATAATCACCTCTCTTGGCATTTAGTTGTAGAGGTCAGATATTTGTCCCTTTGCCACTTTATTTTGGCATATGTTGAAACTGGAGTTCAGCAGCATCATCTTCTTCACTTCATATTCAGGATTCAGAAGATTCAGGCCAATACTTTTTCTGCTGACTGAAAACATCCACATGATTTAGTCATTCTGTGGTGAAGTAAACGCTTATGTATTGCACAAAGCTGTCAGACGCTGGCATTATCCTCATATGTCAGTGTTTTGATTCTACTGAATGTATAGTACTTGTAAAGCTTGTTTTCACTGAATGTAGTTTTAAAGTGCACTGTGAAAAATTTACAATTATGCATTCAAGCAATTTTGTATAGATTTTTCTCATCAGGCCTCCCCAGAAAAAGGCCACTGTCTAGTAAGACATGTTTTATCAACAAAAATCAATATATAAATAGGTATACTGCTCAACTCTTTATGCTGAGCTATATATCAGCAGAGGAAGGAGATTGCTGTAGTGACAACTGCTACACCATCTGATTTCATGTGGCTAGCATCTCATATGCTAGCCCTTTGGGATCAGTCAGTATATAGAGAGTGCTGTGCTTTTGAATCACATCTTGTACATGGCAAGGGTATTTATATATAAACTCCATATGTGGAGATCTATAATTACACAATGAGGTAAGTTGGTGCGTTCTCTGTATTACCCTGTTGTCTACCTTTGTTTGAGTTATGTATGCCTTTGCTATACTGAAAAGCCATATGCCAGTACTATACCATGGTGCACAATGTTTATGAATAATGCAGAATAACTTCTTTACATTTGACTATAGGTATTTTAAACAAACTCAAGGTGCATCCATGGTGCCAAGCTATACCAACATTGTTCTTGCTCGACTGGGATAAACTGTTTTAAAGAGTCATTATTCTGGGTTTATAATGTGGTATTTTCATTTAATTTACAGTATATTTGTCTGCAGGCAGACATGAACTATTTGTAGAATATTTCTTAAATTTTTCAAATACTTCTACAGCCTTTTTAAAACTGAAGTTCACTAGTGAAAATAACTGGTCTATCCTTTCAGAATTTTAATTTGGATAAAGATGCTGAAATTCTAAATAATCGTGATATTTCAGATTATGATAGAGGGAAACCTTTTGGTATACAAAATAATGTCAGATTCCAGGATCAAGGGAATAATAAACAAATCAGCAAAAGGAAAAGACCCAAGTTGATACTTAGGCATAAAGGGAATGTCCACTTCAAGAGATGATTCTTCGTCTGCCAATGATGTAGAATTGACTTCCACCCAGGAGTCACCTATTGCTAAGAAAAAGCACAGTACTGACTCTTTAGGGGGAAGAAGCACAGAGGGGGTAGAAAACATTGAACAAGTAGGCAGTATTCAACAACTTCTAGATATGATTCTACCCCATTAAAAGTTATCAATAATGTGCATAACATATCTACTCGGGCTTTGTCTGATATTGAAATAAACCTGCTAAACAAGGGTCTGAATTTTGTCCCAGATTTTTTTGTCAATTAAAATGTATTTGCTAATGATGTTAGTGAATTTTGTAGATTATTGAATCTAAAATTATTTTTTCCAGACAATGACCAGGCTCAAAGATCCACTAATTTCCATTTTTGCAAATCCAATTTTGGGCCACCCATGGATAAACATGTTGCGATATTTAAAGATTGTGTTCTCAATTATCTACATTTTAATAAAGATTTACAAAGTAACACCAAGCACAATCTTACTAAACAGGAACAACAGGCTTTGACTAAACGTAGTAACAACCATGAGTTGGTAATTTTACCAGCAGATAAAGGGGGAGGGGTTGTCATCATGGATTCGTCTAGGTATCTAGCTGAGGCAGAAAGATAACTATCCAATGGACAATTCTATATGCACACGCCACTGGATTAAACTTTTAAATTCAAAAATGAGATTGACCAATTCCTGAAACTCGCCCAGGAAGAAGGCATTATTAGTCAAAAAGTGATGTTTCAACTTACTGTACCTGACCCACAATCCCAATATCTATGTTTACTGCCCAGGATTCATAAGCATCCAACTCAACCACCGGGGAGACCAATTGTATCGGGCAGGGGGTCTCTTACAGAACCTTTAGTGGCCTTTTTGACTAAATATTTACAACCACTACTTCCTGTGGTGAGAGCAAGGATCAAAGATACTACACAGTTTCCCAGATCATCAGTAATGCGCAATTGGAATCTGGTTGGTTGATATGTACATTGGACATCACCACTCTGTATACCAAGATTCCCCAGTGGGATGGTTTAGAAGCCATCTGCTTCTGGTTGGAGAAAGCTGATATATATGCTCCTGGGTTTAATACCTTATTAATTTGTCTTACTAAACATGTTTTAACAAATAATGTCTTCTATTTCCATGGGAAATGTTATTGGCAAGTTAGAGGTACTGCTATGGGGACCTCTTTTGCCCCCATTTATGCTGATTTGTTTATGGGGTATATTGAAGAACAACATATTTATGATGCAAGTCACAATATATTTTTGGATGAATTGGACATCTGGCGACAGTATTTGGATGATTGTTGGATGGTGTGGAGAGGAGATGCAATAAATGTACAAGAATCTGTACAATATTTAAATGACAACAAGTGGGGTATTCATTCTACATTGAATTGGGATTATAATTAAATCACCTTTCTGGATGTGAGCATTATCCGTGAGAGTGATCACACACTTAGAACAGAGGTATTCCCTAAATTTCCCCATTTTAATACCCTGCCTCATGCAATAAGTCATCATCCTCGACACATCATCCACAACATCCCTACGTCTCAGTTCCTGCAAATTAGATGCATTTGTTCCACTGAGAATGCATATCTATCACAACAATAGGACCTGTCTAATAGGTTTCTCAGTAGGGGCTATGATGCTTATGACATAAAGAAGGCCTGCTCATTTGCCTCAGAACAATCCAGATCGGACCTTTTGCAGTATCAACATACCTCTAACAATTTAACTCAATCATACACCTGGTCACCTTGTCTGGATGCAATGGCAATACATTTAGACAGGTTATTGACCACCATTGGGGCATATTGATGGCCAATGCAAATCTATCAGAACTCATTATCTTCCCAATGTTTATATTCATATTGCAGAGGTCCCACACTCAATTCTTATTTTACCCATTACAAACATATGTCACCTTCCAGTACACAGCAGGTCACATTATTTGGTGACAAATTGGTAGGTAGTATTTTTTGTGATCACTGTTCTGCCTGTGCATATGTTTTGAAGACTAAATAATTCACCAGCAGTAATACCTCTAAGATATTTCATATCCGGTCCTTTGGGAATTGCAGCAGTGACTCAGTCATATATTTAGCAACCTGTTTTTGTTCTGCTTTTTATGTGGGACAAACATCTAGGCCACTGAGGTTTCGTACAACTGAACACCTCAGTGACATCAGAAATAAAAGAATGTCCAATTCATTATTTAAGCATACTATGACCCACATCACTGCCTGATTTAAATTTACTATAATAGGTAAAGTTCAGGGCAATAGGATGTATAAAACAGGATGGCATACCATTTTGAATAAAAAAGAATCTAGTTGGATTATTAGGCTGGGTGCTTTGTTTAAGCCTGGCCTTAATGAGCTTGGTTAAATTTGGTATGAACCAATAGGAAGATGACTCTTATTATGTGTTTTATTATTTAAATGAATATTTTTTTTGTGTGTGTTATAGCACTGAAGAAGGCATTACCATTGCTGAAACCGGTTTGCTTATTACTTTGGAGTTGTCACTCTAAAGGATTGAATATTCCTCTTACCTCCTTTGGTGCTGGACAATTTTTGTGTTTATGGAATTCTAAATTTATCATCAAATGTAATATAAAAGATCCAACCAGTAATGTACTTTTAGAATACTGTATTATATATCCATTCAGTTTTAAAAATGCATTATTAATGGACAAGTAGTTAAGACTAGCAATCTGGCAGCAAATGTAGTTCATTTTGTTGAAGAATTAGACAAAGTGAATGTAAACTTTCAAGCCAGTGGTACCCTCTAAATATGAGGGGGAAAATGAATGGATAACGTATTCAGCAATGCAGTAATCTGTATAAACCTTTGGATAAAAACAACCCCTGCTGATCAGCAACTCTTCAACTTGCTAGTTTCAGGGATAAAGATAATAATAGACATATTGATATGAGTTTAATGCGCAGCCAGATATCACTGTTGTAAGTGCAATACCTGGCAGACGTGAAACATGTCATCCAAACCTTAACGATATATTTGGGGGAAGCTCTGGTTTTTATCATTAATCTTAAGCATATCTAACAAAGTGGAAACCATGAAGAAAGGACCACAGTTCTGGATGGTTTGAATTGAAGAGGTGCTTATGCTTCCTATGCATGTAAACAGTGCTTTCATATTGTTAATATTCCTTCAACTGTTTTTTTTAAGCATGTACTATTAAAAGATATAGAGCACCTGGTTATTACAATTGTATGTCAAAAGATGCTCTATATGCTACAGTGAGCCAGCTGGCTATCCAGTGGGTTATAAAAGTGCTTATACTTTAATTAGTGAGCTTGTCTATAATGCCTGAGTGGAGTATTTTATAAAAAGCCTTGCCCAAGTTGAGATAAGCCATTTGCATAGTCTTCCCTTCATCAAGTGCTTTGGTGACCCTCTCAAAAAAGTCCACCAAATTTAATAGGCAAGACCTTCCTTTAACTAAGCCAACTTATGATCAGTCCAGCATTGGTAAGATACCTTTGTCTTCATTTATCATATCCATGATGGCTCTTTACATGGCCTTACACATAAGCCTTATGTGCATATAGTTACCTGGCTCAGTGGTTGGGCTGCCTTTGTGCAGGGGAGTGACTTTAGCCATCGTCCATTCCTTGGGCAAAAAGCCTGACTGAAGGCTCCGGTTGACAAGTAATTCAAGTGGACCAGAGAGGCAATTTTTCATGCCATTTATTAAACATCCAGGGATGTTATCAGGGCCCAGTGAGGAAGTGTTTTTGGCCTTGGAAAGTGCCTTGATGACCTGTTCCCTAGTAATGGATGGAGGGATTGAGTTATGTGGTATTTCCTTTGGATTATCGTGGGGAAGGGGGGTGAGGGGAGAAATTTGAGATGGACCTGTCAACCAAAAGGTTGGCAATGGTTTCCGGTTCAGTGTGGGTGATGTCATTTACAATAAGTTCTTTGCATTGTTGTGTATTTCCTCTGAGATTACTGACATAGCTGTAGAAAGCTTTGTGGTTGTCCTTTTACAGAGAAGCAATTTTTTCTTCAAATTTATCCTTTGAAGTATTAATTAACCCTCTTAGCTACCTGTTTAAATTGGTCACTAGGCTTTTAATATGTATAGCTTTGTTCCTACTACGATTGGCCAATATTTTTTTCTTTTGTTGTATAATTGATTGATATTGTTATTCTTAATATGAACAGGTACAGCTCACTCTATACAGCTATCAAAATGGCTGCACAGTGATTCTGTAATAAGTTCAGTATATGCTATGGTGTTTACTGGGCCTGCGGGTGCTTGAATTTAGCCAGGATATTGCTTAGTAGGGGTTAGCCTTGGAATAGTTCCTCAAGGTTTTTGGTCTCACTGGATTCTTGGATTTCATTTTTATTTCATGTAATACTACCTTATGGTCAGATCTGATGAGCAAAAATATTACATTGGGTGAGGGACATCTGACCCCCCATGTTTGTAAGTACAAGGTCTAGGATGTTTGTATCCCTAGTAGGAGAATAGATCAACTGTTCCAGGATGTTCGCATTATCAAAGTTTAGGAATCACTGGACTTGTGCATTAGAAGTGGTTTAGGATTCCCACTGTATAGGTGGGTAGTTTAGAGCCCACATGAATATTACATTGGGTTGAACAATGACAGACTCTAGTATATTGAAATAGGTAATAAGGGTTTCCCAGGACATGGACAGGGACCTATAAGTTGCAAGGATATGGTACGATACCCTGTTTATGTTGAGTTGTGTATATTAGTTCCAGTGGATCATACACTTTAACTAGCCTGAATGTGAGATTGTTTTTAATATAGACTGAGACAACTCCACCTTTAGTTCCCTCTTGTGAAATAGCTGGTCTAAAGGTGTGAAAGGCATTAGATACTTGCAATGCTGGGGTACTCTCAGTGACTTTAAACCATGTCTCCATTACTACACAGATGTCTGCACTCTCCAGGGAGAGGAAGGCTTACAGGGAGGGGAGTTTCTTGTTAAGACTTCTAGCACTGGGTAGTGCCATCTTCAGATAATTCTTCATAGGTTAAGTAAAGTTGGTAGGTTTATCAGTTTGGCATTGTCTAAAAAAGGCACTTTGCGGTAGAAAAGATGTTTGCCAGTACCTGAAAGCCTAGAGAAGATAAGAGCAGACTATCCCTAGAAAGCAGTGTTGGTTTGTCAACCATGTGCTCCCAAGTCTTCAGATATTATACCCACCAAGGATTGACACCATAAGCAGAGTCAATTGTTAAACTCAATCATTTTCTGTTGGCAACATGGTATCATCCTTGGAGAAGGTAGTATGCTGCTCAGTGCTGGGCTCATACCTGCTTTAGAAACATAATCAGCAAGCTTGATCATGTCTCACTTCACATAGTCAAGGGAGGTACATCTCAGGTCAACACCCATGTGGAGTATGACACATTCATACTGGTAGATGTGGTTTAATCACCCGAGTGCCTGTATAACTTTATGGATCCTAGCTCAAGAAAGGCAGCTTACCATGCCTCTCTCCTTAATCAGTCTGGTGAGGGGGGCATCAGTATGCCTCACTACAGAACCACCAATGACCAGGAAATTTGACTGTGTGCTGGTTTGCCTTCAGCGCTTAGCAGTGGAGGCACTAGATACAGTGTTACTCTGTGTAGCTACAGGTGGTGTTTTAACAGAGAGTCTATGTGATGCATGAGGACCCATTCATTGATTGTACTGTTCCACAGCAATTTTATGTGTACGGTCCTTATCCTGTGCAGTAGGCATGGCCCAGGTGTCACTGACAACCTCTACAGGATTAGTTTTGATTGTGTGGAAAATTTTGCCTCCAGTGTTATTTACACCTCCCACATAGATTTTCTGTTTTATTAAGAATAAGTGGGTTGTCAATGTACATGAGGTAATTGCTGCAATGCCTCGGGATACCCATCTCAACCAGAATAGCCACAGAGAGTCAGAAACTGCATATTCATGGCTACTGATCTACTATGGAGGAGTGAGGGAAACTTAAATTTAAAAAAAATCAATAAGACAAGGAACTAGATGCTTTAGTCATTAAAAAATCTGCCTAGACAGTAATGCCACAAAAGTACAAACCATTCTTATGTAAAATAAATGGTTTATAGCCCAAGTACTTAAACCAGAATAAAGCCACTTATAGTAACAGTAGTCACAATAAGCATTCACCAGCAATTTCCAGCTTAGAAGGGTATAGGCCACCCTCTCTTCCCACAAGGGTGTAGACAACATACTTTCTTAATGTGAAATAACTGGCCTGGAGCCCAAGCACTTAAACCAAAAAATAAGACAACATTACAATAACACACACAATAAGCCTTAAACAAGCAATTCTCAACTCAAAACAGTGTAAGCTACCTCTCCTGACACAAGGGTGCAGACTACAAACCTTCCTTATGTAAGATAACTAGTTTGAAGCTCAAGTGCTTAAATCACACTTAAGAGGCTTAGAATAATAGTTACAATTTGATCATTTGAACATTCTACTGACAAGCAGTAATAAATGCAGCAGATTAAATGCAATTGAACACTTTAAAAATGAGCAGCAAAATGTTAAATAAAGTAATAAAGTAGGGAGAACCCAACTAGTTGTTTGCTAGTTGCTTGTTGTTTAATCTGACTTGAGCTGTTTTTGCTCTGCTTTTACATTAAGAAGTTACAGGATCAGACATCTTGTAACAGAAGGTGTTTACCGGCTCTGAGTTGGGCCCTTGTTAGCTCTTTTTGCTGCGCTTTTACAATAACAGATTAGTGGGTCAGACATCTTTTGGCAAAAGGTGTGTACTTCAGCTCTCTGAGTTGGGAAGTACTGGAAGAAGATCAGAGTGTGGTTGTTTATTGGGTAGAGGGCATAGCAATCAGTTTTACAATTTTTTTTCTCTACTACAAATCAGGCAAGTTGCAAGGTTTTTGTTCATTTGCAAAGATGTCTGCAATGCTTTTCAAGCGTTTCAACTGCATCCAGAGCCATGTAAGCTAAGATAAGAGTATTTTATTGATTAGCTGCACTTGTAGTTGCTTTATACAGTGACCAGTGTTGTTTTTGAAAATTTTTAAAGTATTTATTTACTTTTGTGGCAAAATGTCATTTTTCTGTGTGTTGGATTTTCTAGCTTGTGTGCCTCCAAATCTCCTTGCAGAAAGGTGAAGTACCCAGGCTTTAGTTGTTTGGTAGCTTGTTGTTTAATCTGCACTTGAGAGCTGTTTTTGCTGTGCTTTTATATTAAGAAATTGCAGGACTGGATATATTGTGACAGAGGTTGTTTACCTGGTATCTCTGAGTTGGGAAGCACTGCAGATAACTCAAATGTGGTTATTTATTGATTTGAGGCATAGGAGTTAGTTTTCAAGCTTTTTTCTTTGCATGGATCTGCACACTGGGCCACAATGGTTAGCAGTGCTCAGAAGTGCAAAGCTGCAAATGCCTAGGCAGGAAAATTTACCTGTAGAGTTAGGATTAGATCTGAACCCTGTTAAACAGTCTGGCATTGTCCATAAATAAACTTAAAGCAGCTACCCTGTGCATTGAATAGCACTACCATATCCTCGCATTATCTAACATCCTGCCCTTAATCCACAAATAATTTTAGGATACTCCTGTTAAAATGCCATCCTTAATTCTAAACAGCTATCCGCATTACAGGGCCAGATAATATGGACATGCAGTTTTCAAATGTCTTGTGGCCAATTTGGTAGATTTGGGCATCCTAAGGTAATTTAGCAATTGTCTCATGTTTTCATACAACCAGTAAGTCACTAAAGAAAATAACACAATATGCAAGAAATGTATATACACAACTTCTCTGAAGGCAAAAATCTTGCATCCAAGTGGGGTTGTCAGGAATAACCACACTACATCAGTGTCACATACTGTTCACCACACACACACACACACACACACACACACAGACTGCCTTATGCTGATGTACTTAAAAGAAACCTTCCCAAATCTCAAAGAACAACAAAGCCACCTAATAACAGCCCTGCTCCTTAGCAATCACTAAAGCACACACCAAAAGAAACACCAAATATCTCACATAAGCTTACAACTAATGGTCCGCCAACTGCAAAGCCCATAAAGCAAACATGCACTGTACCTAATGCTTTTTGTGTCGGGACTTCATTGTGTGACAGTCAGATGTCCCACTCACCAGGATGAACAAGAGGAATTTAACAGTTAGTTCCCTATCTGGAGTCAGCATCTGCAATATCACTCATGTTCTCAAGTTATTGCACCCTCAGGTACTAATATGATTTTGTCATAGTGCATGTGGGTGTAAATGGCCTGAGACAGACCTCATTGGACTATATGAAAACAGATATAATGGATCTCTTGAAATATGTGTCACAGATAGGTATTAGCCTTGCACGGGGCAGCATTCAACCTTCACCAAGGATGATGCCACAGTATGAATATAAAATGATTGATTTTAATAATTGGCTTAGTTTCTGGTGTCACTCCAGGGGGATCCAATATCTGTCAGCATGGGAAAATATGGCCAAAATACCACATTGCTTTGCAAAGGATGGGTTTCACCTGTCGCCCCTAGGCTTTTAGATATTCACTACAACCTTATTTACTCCTTAGAACCTTTTTTAGGCAATGCCAAAAAGACAAAACCACCATCATAGTGAAAAAGTCTACAAGAAACCTTAATGTATTACTGCCCAGTGTTTGGAGCTGAAACAAAAACTCCACACCCTTTAATCCCTCCTCACTCTGAAGAATGTGGATATCTGTTCCTTGACCAAGACTTGGTTTAAAGCCATAGAAAGTACTTCAGAAGTGCAAGGCTGTAGTGTCTTCCATACATTTATACCAACAATATCACAGACTGGGGCCAAATGTGTATGTGTTTTGATCTATGTGCAACAAACATGCCTCCAGGTTGGTTAAATAAGTTACTATGGAGACCATTCACATGTAAGTCACAACAGTTAAGTCCCTCATCATATCTACAGACCATTATAGATTCTCCCCAAGACATAAACATCTTGCAGGTGTGGGTTTAACAGGGAGAAATAACTGGTGCCAAAGCCATGGCCTAAAACTCAATCCAAAAATTGCATTATAATACTCTTTGGAAAACTGCAAAAAAGCAAATTAATTACTCCAATGCTAAAAACACCTCTAAGAGTCAATTCAGAAGTAAGGGATATGGTAACATATGTAGATAGCAATCTGGCCTTTGACCAACATGTAGCTAAGATAATAAGAAAATCATTCTATGTCACCAATTTATAGGTAAGGGTATGGCATCCAGGTCCAAGGAAGTTAGAGTACCACTCTGCTTGGCCCTTATGAGACCTATCATTGAATACAATGCACCTTTGGTATGTATTGCAAAAGGTGGAATGCCCAAAAAGGTTTCTCACAAGGAGTATTCAGAACATGAATACCCTGTCCTACACCAGTCACCTAAAGGATCATTCTCCTATAATCTGCTGGGATGGGATTTTTGCTTGGCTTACAGGCCTTCCTCAGACCCCTCCCTAATGGATCTCTTGTACATGTGCAAAACAAACAGAACCAAAATCACTAGACCAGGGATCTGAAGTTCACTTGTGACATAAACAGAACATGCTGGAGAGACAGATATGTCTGCCAAAAGAACCTTCACACAATGGAATAGGCTCCACATCCACGTAAAGCATAGTTCATCCCTGACCCTATTCAAACAAAACCTTGACAATTGGATGGGAAATCATAAATTTACCCCCATTCTGTCCCCCATGTACATTATGGACAGAGGCTGTCATGTCAGTAAGAAAAGTATTATCCTAATTAACACTCCCATTCACATCCATAGTTACCTCCCTACTAACATGCCACTCTCCATATGATTTCTTGTGACCCAATGGTTTCAGATGTGCAGCTAGGCTTGTAAGGGCCCTATTGGTCATTAGTCTGATATTAAAATATGAGCCTATGAACCTACACCTGTTTCCACACATGATTACCTCACTGACTCACTGGTATACTCACCAAAGTAAGTGTAAGAGGCTAGAAGGCCTCTTTAAGAAGGCACTGATAGATGCTAATATTTCTGTGAGCCTAACCACTCCAGACACTAGGGGGGATGAGCTGCCATCATCTACTCATGTCTAACCCATCCATCAGCCATGCTGCTAATCCAATGTGTTTCTTCTGGGTTGTAGGCAGGGCTTTTTTCCTCCATGCCACACGCACGGACACACAAACATATATGCATGCAGATAAATATACATGCATAGTTGCACACCCATGCACACACATATGCATGCAGGGTTTAATGAAATTTAAATAATAACAATGTGGTTACACTGCTTTGAATGCTTAAGGTTTTATTATTAGCCACTTCATTATGAAGACATAATTATGATTTGACTTGCTGCTTGTTCATTGCATGTAGCAAGTCTGTATTTAAGAAACGGACTTCTATCATTAATAATCTGAGGATGTCTACAAGAAATAAAAAAGAAATGAAAGCACTCAAACTGCTTGTAATCTGTTTTTATGTGCAGTTTTCATTTTATTTTATTAAATTGTACAGTGTTTCTTCTCACTTGGAAGTTATATTTTGTCATAGGTCCATAGCTGTATACTAGGCTAATGACCCTAGGGGCCTTTATAAGCCAAGCCATGCTTCCCAGAAATGTCTGACAATTTTTGTTACCTAAGGCTTTTGAAGAAGTATGTGAAAGTCTAGATTTGGTTGGTCTAGAATTTACAGTCTACCTCTGTTTATTAGAGATATTGATGCCAGACCAGGGTACATTTTCCATTCCCCGTCCACTGGTCCAAGTTACACCTGTTTCACATGGATGGGAAGCCTATTTCAGTAAAGGCATAGTCTCTGAGACACATACCTGTCTCTCAAACATGTCCTCTTTATGTTGCAGATGAGGTTTAGGTACCTAGACTGGGTAATTCATATTCTACTTGTTTTGCAAATATGCCGCAAGTCCATCAGAGCAAGATCAGAAAATGTGTTTCAGGCCTGGCACAAATCACCTCTCTTCAAATAGATGTGGTCATAAGACATCTGGGTACTCATGTGGATAACTTTCTCTTATTTGATTATTGTGATTCCGCCATAGTCAGGAATTACTGTCTAGCCCAGTTAAATTTCTTGGGAGGATCTTCATGATCCAAAGACATCAGCTTACCACTGTACTTTTCTCTAATCAGATCCACCATGGAATACAATAAACCCTATGAAACATACAAGTCAGGCATTTCACTCAAATGGCAAGGTCCTCACCGATTTTAACCATTACAAAAAAAAATGATATGCCTTAAATCCTTCATCCATCTTGATAGATTAGCACAACTCTTGTAATGCACAATTCTTTCTGGATGCTCTCAGATGACCTGTGGCTTGCTTTTTCAACTATTAAAGTCCCTATCCTATTTAACTAGTGACTGTACAAACATCCATTCTAGAGACCTAAATTTACACCAATAAATTCCCAGCCGTTGAAATAAATTGCCACTACAGGTAAGCAAAGCATTATTCTGCCTGCCTTTAAGACTAGTCTTGATGACTGGATGTCTAGACACAAAGTTGCAGAAAGGTTTCATCTATAGCCCTGCTTAGTTTGTGGGATGAGCACTACAAAGTGCTCATCAAGACTGCCAAGAACTCTGAAATGTGTCTATTTAAAGGTGTATCAGACAAGAAACATATTGCCCCTGTTAATAATAATAATAATAATAATAATACCCTTTTGTTAACCTGGTAGGCCCAGTGGACACACAGTCCCTTTTCAGGTAACCCTGAATTAATGTCTGGTTAAGTAACTTGTTCAAAGTCACACAGCAGGTAAAAGAGGGCTGATGTAATCAAACCATGTAGCACAGGAACGAAATCTAAGAGTCTTAACCTTCTGCACCAATGGACAGACAAGATTAAGCATATCACTGGCCTAATATAGTTCTTATGTTTGCACATTGGAGCACTGTAGGTAAGTTTTAAGATGACATAGCAATATATTAATTCAACTTCTGCCAAGAGAATAAGGGGTGCAGTTGCCTATTTACAGGGATTAAGTAGTATATTTAAAGGGGGGCAGCAGTGCCAAACTTCAAAATAAGTAGCAAGTCCTCCTTGCAGATCTGGTAGCACAGTAAGGTATCCTAGTTAAAAAAAAAAAACATTAAAGAATGAAGGTTTGTTATGCAAAGGGATGAAGAAGGAATGCCATTACAAGATAAGGAGAGTGACTATAGTTAATGTTAAACATGAGGAAAATATCAGCATGGGTGTAAATGTAATAAAATAGTATGTACTCACCTGTCCTAAATAGAATTACAAAGCAAGAAAAACCTTCCATATGTCATCAACATCTAGGCCTGAGATAGGATAACAATTTTAGGTCATTAGTCTGACAGCTACTATAGGGGACTAAAGCTCTGACTTGTTAATGAGCTGTTCCCTGGCCAAGGGTACAGGATCTGAATCTTTCAACCTTCCTTGGGTTCCTTGGTGGCCGTGAGTAAGCCACTTAACCTGACTTGTGTAGCCATTTGTTTCATGAAGTATAACATGACAAATATCTACCTATAAAGCTAATTAAGTAGATGATTAGAAAGTAGGAGTCACAGTATGTTGTGACGCTGCAAATAACAGAGCACTTTTTTTCTTTATAGTTTTAAAAAGCAGTATGGATAACTAGCCAATAAATTTTTTTGTATTTTGTGAAGCTGAAATAGAGACAGAAGCAGATGTGCAAGGTTGTCAAAGGGATGATGAGTACCAGATAAAGTGGTGAAGCTGTGTGCCATGCTCTTTGGGCAGTATGCATAATTGTTGTACTTAGGCATATTGGAAACTTATACTAGCTGTGCCTGAGCTCAGCTGAGACACAATTCATAGGCAACAGTTCTACTTAGTTGTGTTGGTTTTGAGCTCAATGCCAAGAAATGTATAGTTATACCCTTTGGGAAAATCATGTCCCCGTGAATTACCACACAGGTGGCAGTATACTAAACACCAAAAGTGTGATAAGACACTTAGGGACACAGGTGGACAGTGGTCTCACCTTCGATAATCACATCACCACAACAGTCAGGAAATCCTTCTATGTGGCACACCTCATCACTAAGGGCTTTTCATCCAGAAAAAAGGAGGTTATTGTCCCACTGTACTCATCCCTCATTAGACCTACTATAGAATACAACACCCCATTTGGTATGTACCTCTCAAGACATCTGCAACAACTGGAAAGGCCGCAGAAATATCTCACTGAAAGAATCACAGGCCTAAAGCAGATGCCCTATGCTGACCATCTAAAAAACTCCAGCTATACTCTGTCGCATATCGTCTACTCAGAGGAGATCTCTGCTTAATATTCAAGACCATGTCAAACCGTGAGATGTTGGACATGCTACACTTAAAGAAATCCCAATCCCTCAGAGGCACACACTCCAGGGATCTAAACCTTGTCATCATAATAAACAAAACATGCTGGAGGGATAGGTTCCTGACCCAGAGACTCCCCAGAGTCTGGAATAGACTGCCCATACATGTCCAGCAGAGCGCCTCTTTGGCCCTCTTCAAAAGGAGCCTTGATGATTGGATGGGAGATAGGAAATTCACCCTGGGGATCACATCAGTCGCCCTGCTAGACAGGGGTCCATAGCCAGGGAATTGTTGTGGCAAGGCTTGTATAGACCCTAGAGCCAATAGCCTAGTACCAATCTATGAACCTATGAGTAGCCAGAGAAGATGTTAGGCAAATGACAATACAACCAGATGTAAATGAGGAGTATGTGGAAAATCCGCAACTATTTTATCCTTATTAAGAACCCTCCCTACCTTAATGTGATTAATAGTTAGTTTTTATTTACTTTTCTTGTGCAGAAGAAGGGCTAGAAAAATATCAGCACCACCTTTGTGATCCATTTTGCAAATGACAGAGCTGAATATGTTTGCTGGTAACTTACCTGTTTCCTACACTTAACAGTTAAGATGGATGAGATACACTTAATGTTTGTCACATGTGCAGATTTCTTGTATGTCAGGAATAGAAATTATGTTTTTTGTAAGAGTGTCACCACTTAATATTTGTCATTGTTGATGATTAAGTTACACATCTGCTAGTTATAGTGGAAAGGTTTCAGTGTGGATAAGCAGGTGGTGTATTCTCATTATGAGAATGGTTTTTGTCGTGTTTTTCCTTTGTTATTCTCTGCTATGACTTCTTCACATTCCAGAAGAAAGTGTCAGAGGCTTGCAGCAACCTTATGTGTAACTGGACTGATTTGTGAATACTGCCCTCTCGTTACTGATTTACAACGCCCCTACCACTCATTTACAGCAGTACGGTCAGCCCATAATTGGTTCAAAATCTAAGCTCTCTCTGCTTGTTTTAGATGTTATTTCCAAGGTGTTTACTACATGCCCTGAGAGCATGCATATGGATGCGATTTTCCTCCTGACTGAAGCTGTCTCACTTGTATCTTGCATCCTGCTGCTAAATCATGATGTAACATTTAATCAAATGTTATAACAAAAGTGACCAAATGACACCTGCCATCATTCGATGAAAGTTTTAGTAAATGTGGACAATGAATGTCTCTGAATTAGACTTACCCCTGATAGCACTACCTATGACTTGTGATTTGCTATGTGCTGTTTCTGCTGCCTATGTTATGCTGACCTCTGCTGCAGTAACAATAGATATGCATGCATGTGCTTTAGCTATGTGCTAGTAAGCAGGCTAACATATTAAATTCATTATGTGAGCTCATAGGTTCATAGGTTCATAGGTAGGTACTAGGCTATTCGCCCTAGGGCCTATATAAGCCTAGCCAAAAAGGTACCCTGGCTTTCGCCACCCAAGAAAATTATTTTCCTGTGCCCCTGCCGAGCAGAGCCAGAGAAGTGATCCCTGGTGTGAATTTCCTATTTTCCATCCAATCATCAAGATTTTTCTTGAAGAGTGCAAATGAGGATCTCTGTTTGACATAGATAGGTAGTCTGTTCCAGAGTATGGGAAGTCTCTTGGACAGGAATCTATCCCTCCAGCATGTTCTGTTTATTGTGGTGACAAGGTTTTGGTCCCTAGACCATGTAGTTAGGAGGGATTGGGATTTCCTTAAGTGGAGCATGTCCAACAGCTCTGGGTTTGACATAGCTTTGTATGTTAGCAGAGATCGCCTCTGAGTAGGTGATATGCGACGGAGTAAAGATGGAGTTTTTTGAGACAGTCTGTGTAGAGCATCTGTTTGAGGCCAGTAATCCTCTTTGTGAGGTATTTCTGTGGCCTTTCCAGTTGTTGTAGATGTCTTGTGAAGTACATACCAAATGGGGCTTTGTATTCTATAATGAGTCTAATGAGTGATGAGTAGAGGGGAACACCTGCTTCTTTACCCATGTAGTTGTAAGCAGTAAGAACCATGATTCACAGAGACAGCAGTAAAAATGGCACTTTACACATTTCTCAGTAATATTATTCATAAGTAATGAAAAAGCATTAAAATGCATGTCTTAGCAATACAGTAAGAATACTGCTCAACAAATGACAATTAGTTATAGTGATTGCAGCCTTTTCTACCTTATTTCTTCTTGTTCCTATTACTGAAAACTAATTTTAATTAGTGGTGCTATGAAGAACTGAGGAAAACTGACATAGGTTGAGGTTGATTTAGAAATTTATTACGCATCTTAGGCTCAGCGACACTGTGCTTTATGAATTGCACTATTGAGAAACAGGTGCAAATGCAATGAGCTCAGTGCATATACAGTTTCCTGTTCATGTGACTAACCTTAATGGCAGCCAACTTATGACAATACAAGTATGTATATTTGCTGTGGCTATTTCTACGTAGAACAGTGTTGATCATTATCTGATGTGTGTATAGCCATAATACTGCTGTCTGCTAATGCCCATTGTGCTTCAGTCAACTATGGAACTATGAATACCACCCTCTAAGAATTATGATGCATCTCTAAAATGAAGTCCACATTTATTAGTTATTCACCTGGAATAAATGATTTGTGGAAAATGCACAGAGTTCACCTGCACTTAGCTGTTTTAAAGGATTTCAGAGCACTTATAGATCAAGACATTAGCCAATACGTGGGCGGGAAAGTAAGAGATGAAGAAATTACAGCTCTAGTGTAAGATTTGAAAAAGTAAGATTTAGTCCGTTTCTTTGGTTTAAGGCTGATATATCTTTCATCTTTCATGTGAATACCTATAAATCCTACAGAACTGCATGGTCATAGTACTGTAGGAACTACAAGGCAAGTAAGTTTGAATTCTGTCTACACCTTGTAACATACCAGCCTCATGATGCAGCCCCATTTCTAGATGGGCAAAACATGTTTGGCAGGGATTAGCTTGCGGGCCTCTATCCAGTCATCAAGATTAGCCTTGTAGGAAGCAAGGGTGTTTTATGTATATGTTGCTGGAAGTTCAGATCTTTAGATAACGGATTTCTGTAGTAATTTGTTCTGTGAAGGTATAAGATGCAAAATGGAGTAAGGTCATTACTCACCTGTGTAATGGGTAACTCAAATGGTCCATTTTCAAACCTTTTTAACAATTGCCTAGCTCACTTCAGCTAGGGCAAATGCAATATCTGTAATGCATAAGTTCATAGATACAAAATATATATGGAGTAGGTGTTTCTTCTAGGAATGCATCAAGGGATTTACAGCATTTTATTCAAGTGCCAATCTATAGAAGAAAAAGACTGAAATAACTTTTGCCAACAGTAGAGTTTTCTTTATTTTCCAATGTTGTGTGAACTCAAAGTAGGTATATCTAAGTAGTGGGTATTCTCCACTTGGATGAAGTGCAATGACGGCTTGCCCATGACAAAAATATCTTATCTTTGATGTTCACCAAAACTTGTTTTAGTCCTTCATTTTCAGTGGACCACCAATGGACTAAGGTGTCATTGATATATCAACATGTATCCTTTGTCCTGAACACCCTGTTGTTATATGCTCTAACCCTGATATTCATACATCAAAAAAATGCCTCCATGAATTATTTGATGCTTGAGTTTGTGTTAGTTCAGTATTATTTTGTATGGCATTTGAATTAACTACTAGAATGAAGTTTTATATATCTCGGTATTTATCTATAAAAGAGTTGGAATCTACTGCATTAAACAGAAAAATTGTGATTTACCCTGCTTAGCTCGTTAACACAGAGACTCTTGCCAGAACAAGCAGTCATGAAAATTAATGGATGGATGTTCACCCCATAGGTAGATATTGCAGGAGATGAATGGACAGAAGACAAAAATGAAAAATAGAAATGGGTGGGAGCTAATACACACATAACACAAAGAAGATGTGGAGAAGTGGGAAATATGATACAGTGGCATAGGAAGATAAACATGTTGGCAATGGACCACAAACACAACGACCACAGCTCACCAGGACACCAAGGAATCAAGCAAAGACGTGTCGATAACACATAAGTGGAAATTTTATTACAAACAATCCACTGACTAAGCGCTTTCGCCAAAAGCTGGCATCATCAGAGTCAGTGAAAAAACGCAACTGCTCCAAATTTATACAAATTACTGTAAGCAATTGCTAATTAAACAATTAAACATTATAATTAGTAAAACCAATTAACATCAGCCTTAAAAAACACTTCAAATCGATGCAGCAGCAGTGAATACATAGATATAAATGAATTATCACAATAACACCTAAGTATTTTTATATATCTGAACAACATTTAAAAGACATCTGTTTATAACTTGTTAATAAAACAAAAACAAAAAACAAAAACAAACAGACAACATATCAACATAAAAAAATATAATATATGTGTATATGTATATAAAATTGTCATGTTTTTGTATATAAATATATATTTGTAAATAGTAAAACTTTTTACTTTTCTACATAATATATATGAAACATGAAATATGAAACTTAAAGCCTATACTAATGACCCCAGTATGTTAAACCAAACCAGACTTAAATTTCAACACTGGTTTGATAGAAGTAAATTCATTAATGCCAGGAAATTTAATAGCGTTCAATCGAAGCTGCCATTCCAACTCTTTAATCGCTACTTTGTTACTAGTATCACCTCCCTGGTCAGGAAAAACTCTATCAACCACAAAAAATAGAAATTTTTTGAAATTATTACACTTGCAACTGTGTAAATACAAAGCATTATGATCATCTTTGTTCTTTAAACACCGCAGATGTTCACTGATTCTGTCACGCAGTCTACGTGTGGTCATACCCACGTAGAAAGCGTCGCAAGAACCATATGAAGCGATGTATACCAAGTTTTTAGTATTACAGTTGCATAAACCTGGACATGCCAAAGTGTGTCCGTAACCTTTAACACATAAATAGGCACGCTCAGCTATGAAGCGACAACACCTACAACTACCACACTTAGACATTCGAGACTTCCTGAATCTATTTTCCTTCTCAAATATTTCTTTCAAATTTTTACCCCTACTGTACACAATCCTGGGTTTTGAACCCACAATATCCTTGGTGGTGCTACCCAGGAAAAAATCCCATGCATTCCGCAAAACTGCACCAATGTCTGAAGCTTTCTCATTGAATTTTACAATAAAACATGGCCCCTGATAACAGGATATCTTCTTTGAATCTTGTCCCTGGTCCATTATATTTACAGTAAGTGTAGTTTTAATAATGGGGTAATAAATCGAATTTCTCTTTCGACAAATCTCCCTTTTAACTTTTAAAAGTAATTTGAGCGGGTAACCCCTATCAAGTAACATACCAATCAATTTATAAATTTCTTCTTTGAATAACCCATCATCACTAACTAATCTTGAAACACGTGCCATTTGTCCTTTAACGACACCTTTTCTTACATGGTAGGGGTGACAACTTCTAAAATGAAGTAGAGAATTGGAATAACTCTCTTTACGGTAGAGTGTACTAATGAGACCATCATCATTTTTAATAATAGTTAAATCCAGGAAGTTAATTTTGTCATTATTCCACACGTAGGTGAATTTCAAAAATTCAGTAGTACTGTTCAAGTACTCGACAAATTCCCTAGCGCTAGATTCGTGATTGTGATAATTCATTTATATCTATGTATTCACTGCTGCTGCATCGATTTGAAGTGTTTTTTAAGGCTGATGTTAATTGGTTTTGCTAATTATAATGTTTAATTGTTTAATTAGCAATTGCTTACAGTAATTTGTATAAATTTGGAGCAGTTGCGTTTTTTCACTGACTCTGATGATGCCAGCTTTTGGCGAAAGCGCTTAGTCAGTGGATTGTTTGTAATAAAATTTCCACTTATGTGTTATCGACACGTCTTTGCTTGATTCCTTGGTGTCCTGGTGAGCTGTGGTCGTTGTGTTTGTGGTTTGTGACATCGTGCCCTGCATTGGGATTTTCATCGTATTTTTTGATGTTGGCAATGGAGTTAGGAAGTATGTGGTATTGAGAGATTATGAGAAAGATTAAGGAAAATGTTGAACACTGCCAAATATGGGCACGCGGTTTAGGCAGCAGATATTTAAAAGAATGAATATGCTTCACGGTGAATAGAAATTGAAGTGATGATCAATGATCAGTATGGCTCACCCCTGACATAAAATGATTACTGTTAAAACAAAAGTTTACTGCAGAGCTGATGTATGTTACTACTAGAGATCGTACTGCAAAGGATGGCGCTGATTACATGTGAATGTATGATAAAATTAATGTTGCTCATAATGGTGGCTCAGATTACTCACATTGCTTTTTCACTGTTTCTTGATCTTTATCATCTTACAGATTATTTTGGAGGAAAAAAGCACCAATTTTGCATTCTTGTATCTGTTTCAGCAAATGATGCTTGTGTTTCATAAACCTTCGTTTTGGACCATTGTGTATAACTATGGGCTCCCAACCATAATTCATTCAAGGTGTGTAACACAGATGTAAGACACACAGTTTTCTTAAAGAAGCTACATTCAGATCAATATTTTCCATTGATGTAACACTCTAAACTGCACATGTATATTGACAAAAAACATTATTATTATTACTGGTTCACTATTATCCATCACTGCAAAATAAGATGCAAAAGAAAAACATACATTTTTCAGGGTACTAGCAGTCGACTAATGTGTCACAGTCAGGTAGAAAATAAGTGGCAGCCAAAGAGTTAAGAAAAATGTTAAAAACACACCTAAAACAGATTTTCCCATGAATTAAATCACATGAAGAACAACGTTTGCAACAAACTAGTTTCAAAACGTGAGAAATCTTACAGCAGTTCACTCATGCACTTTTCATATAGGAAGGTTTTCCCATTTGTTACCTACATACTGAGTAAAGTTTGATACACCTCTAAGAAACAAACAAATAACACATATGTACAGTTAATTTCAGACTTTGCAATTCAAGTGTTCTGATAATCCACCTTTTAAAAACATTCAGTCTGGTGCTTTCCTGCCTTTTTTAATTTATTCATTTGTTAACTACATAGATGACTTGGTTCTTGGACTCTTTCAGCTATGAGCTGGGCCACATGGGCAAAGGAAACTGCAATATATGAAGGCAGTTTGGAATAATTAGTCACTAGCGTTATTTTTTTAGATAAAACCAGAGTATCAAGAATGCATTTACAGTCACAGGGAGAGCATGCAAACTCCAATCAAATTGTGATAAGTGGTCAGTGTGGATGCTGTGAGGCAGAAATCTTAACTGCTGAGCTATAAGGCTGCTCTACATGTCTTCATATCAATTATATGCATTTTTTTCTAATAAACAAATGAACTACCTTTCCAGAGAAAGGGATGCCAATACGGTAGTAGCTTGCAGTATCCTGGAACTGCACAGTTGCACGGATTTGTGAAATTGGAATAGTCCCAGATACATTTAACTTAATACCTGAAAAAGACATAGAAAATGAATAAGTTATCTTTGGACTACAGAAGAGTTTACGCAGCAGAAGAAGCCTGAAGTTTCATCTGAATTAGACAGGTTTAGTGCAAGAACAATACAGAAATACCACCTTCTCTTCTGACTCTCCTCATAACTTTTAAATTGTTTTATTACTGTCCCATTTAAAGGATAATACATTTATATGAAATTATTCAAAATTTTGTACAGTTGAGTCAGTATGCTCACCCATACAGCAGACCTTCAAGGAAGAGATTGCACAATTAGTAAATCAAAACTTTTGGGTTACTCACAGAAAGAGGCATACTTATTTCAGTCACATTTTTATACAATATGGCCTCCCTGCATAAGCCTGTTATGGTCTCATACCAGCACTGGCAATGTCATTAATTTGCAGATGGCCCCCTCCTAAGCATCATTGACTTCCACTCAGGTTAATTCTTCTAAACAAATTTTATATTCAAATATGTCCTACTGGTACACACATTTTTGTCATAAAAACTGTCAATATAACAAGCTGAATTATATGCTGAATCAGATATGTTTAATAGTAATAACTCAAATATAAACAAGTAAATGAGGAACAAACAGGGTTGGTGGTTAAACACTTTTATTGCTACATAGTTGTTTCTCTTAAAATATTTACTTCTTTCATGAGAATTTCAAACAACAGTCCTTATCTTTCTTAATGAAACATGACTATAACAGCAGCTCCTAATATATGGGTACTGACATATGGGTAGATTAACAAGTAGTTAAAAGGAAAAAAAAAAACAAGATGGTGAACTCATACAGAATCCACTCTATCATGACCTTTCCAAAACCTGCCAAGTTGTAATGTTTAGTAAATGTGTATAATATAATGCACACTACAGCTTTTAATCACAATTCATTTAATGTATGTTGTAGAACTAGATGCAACTGTAGAGAAGTGTATCCAAAAACAAGCACTATCTGTTGTGTGTGTGTGTGTGTGTGTGTGTGTGTGTGTGTGTGTGTGTGTGTGTGTGTGTGTGTGTGTGTGTGTGTAACTATACCTCTCAACCTGTTAGATCAAGAAATCTGGACAAAACCTAAAATGATGGGGGGACAAATAGGGACAGATTTTAAATACTGCTCTTACAGACTTAGAAAGTTGATAGACTAATAGGTTTTGCATTAGCATGAATTTTCTGAAGGATGTGGAGTCTTAAACTCAAATGTTTGTCATTATTTAATTAGTTCAATCCTCAGCTATTTGCTAGAAAGGAACAGATTTTAGGAGGAACACACCAAAAATATGAGGCAAAAATCTGGACAGCCTGCGAAAACCTGTACAGGTGTGTGTATGTGTGTGTGTGTGTGTGTGTGTGTGTGTGTGTGTGTGTATATGTGTGTGTGTATAGTTACAGTCTGGAAATTAGTATACAGATACAAAAATGCTGGGTACACCTTTGTGTAGGAATGTATGCTGTCCTCTTTCACCCCATCCTCATCTACATTTTTCTAATTCATTTATTAGTACCACAGACAAAGTCTACTAATACTCGAAATGTAGAAGTGGTACATGAGAATAATGCAATCACTTGAATCAAGGTAGTCTGAATCATAGGATGCAATGGGGCCCCTGCATACCTCACTTTAAAAAGGTGGCTTCACTGTGCAGTCTCTAGCTCTTTAACTTATTACATACAAGTGACGCCTCCAGGTGCATCTGCAGCTAACTCCTACTGACGCCTTTAGGCATTAAATATTGCTTGTTCATATTTGCATCAACAATTCCAAAACCATGCTATGTACAAGGTATTAAGAGATTTCATCTTCAAGTTTACAGAATGGCAAACTTAACTGCATTAATATTTTACCTGTGTCTAGTGCAGGTAAAGCAATATTAACTGTAGTTTTATGATATTAATTTATATAGATATCATTTTCATTTTTTCTAAATATCTCAACAACAAGTAATACAGATGAAAGCTCTCAGCTAGATGAATAAAATGCTGCTGACAGTACATATGTAACTTGAGTGGTTGCTAAGATGTTTGTTTGTCTTTTCGGCTTTTCCCGGTTAGGGGTTGCCACAGCGGAACTCCGGTCTGCTAATGATTGTTAGTCGATTTTTATGGAGCCGAGTTGCCAGCCTGACACCCAACCTTCAGCGAAGGCACGCCCATTCACGCATGTCTATTAGAGGCCACTCGACCGCAGGGAGGACATACAGACTCCACACATATTGTAAGTTATTTACAAAATATTACAAATATAATAGTTACTGTGTTTATTGTGACTTATAACATTCAGTTTAAGACCTAGAACCTAAAGAATGCTTCCTCTTCTTCTTTCAGCTGCTCTCGTTAGGGGTCGCCACAGCAGATCAACTGTTTCCATTTCCTCCTGTCCTCTGCATCTTGCTCTGTCACACCAACCACTTGCATATCCTCTCTCACCCCATCCATAAACTTTATCTTTGGCCTTCCTCTTTTTCTGTTACCTGGCAGCTTCATCCTTGGCATCTTTTTCCCAATATACTCTACATCCCTCCTCAGCACATGTCCAAACCAACGTAATCTTGCCTCTCTGGCTTTGTCTCCAAACCTTCCAACCTGGGCTGACCCTCTAATATACTTATTCCTAATCCTGTCCATCCTCATCACACCCATTGCAAATCTTAACATCTACAACTCTGCCACATCAAGCTCTGACTCCTGCCTTTTTGTCAATGCCACTGTCTCCAGCCTGTATAACATAGCTGGTCTCACTACCCTTTTGTAGACCTTCCCTTTCACTCTTACTGGTACTCATCTGTCACAAATGACTCTTGACACTCTTCTCCACCCACTCCATCCTGCCTGTACTCTCTTCTTCACCTCTCTTCCACACTCACCATTACTTTGAACTGTTGATCCCACGTACTTAAACTCATTCACCTTTGCCACCTCTACTCCCTGCATCCCCACCCTTCTTCTATCCTTCCTCTCATTCACACACATATATTCTGTCGTAGTCCTGCTGACCTTCATTCCTCTTCTCTCTAGAGCATATCTCCACCTCTCCAGGGTCTCCTCCACTTGTTCCCTACTCTCACTACAGATCACAATGTCATCTGCAAACTTCATAGTCCACGGGGACTCCTGTCTGATCTCGTCTGTCAACCTGTCCATCACCATTGCAAATAAGAAAGGGCTCAGAGCTGATCCTTGATGTAATCCCACCTCCACCTTAAACGCATCCGTCACTCCCACTGCAGACCTCACTGCTGTCACACTACCCTCGTACATATCTTGTACCACTCTTACATACTTCTCTGACACTCCTGACTTCCTCATACAATACCACAACTCCTCTCTAGGCACCCTGTCGTATGCTTTCTCTAAATCCACAAAGACACAATGCAACTCCTTCTGACCTTCTCTGTACTTCTCCATCAACAATCTCAGAGCAAACATCACATCTGTAGTGCTCTTTCCTGGCATGAAACCATACTGCTGATCACTAATCATCACCTCCCTTCTTAACCTAGCTTCCACTACTCTTTCCCATAACTTCATGCTGTGACTGATCAGTTTAATCCCTCTGTAGTTACTACACCTCTGCACATCACCCTTATTCTTAAAAATCGGTACCAAAACACTTTTTCTCCATTCCTCATGCATCCTCTCATTTTCCAAGATTTCATTAAACAATCTAGTTAAAAACTCCACTGCCATTTCACCTAAACACCTCCATGCTTCCACAGGTATATCATCTGGACCAACAACCTTTCTGTTCTTCTTCCTCTTCATAGCTATCCTTACTTCCTCCTTGCTAATCCACTGCACTTCATGATTCACTATCCGCTCATCATCCAGCCTTCTCTCCCTCTCATTCTCTTCATTCATCAACCCCTCAAAGTACTCTTTCCATCTGCTGAACACACTCTCCTCACTTGTGAGTACGTTTCCCTCATTATCCTTTATTACCACTATAAAAATAGCTTGTGCTGAAGGGTTAGCCATTTATACTCCTTTCATAACCCCTATGGTTCCAGAGATAAGAACATTTGTTTGAAATGTGAGGACATAATTTTATTCTGTCAAAAGGCTTAGGCTCCGCCCATTGGAAGTTACAATGCAAACTTCATAGTCTGCATTGGAGTGAATGAGAAATGAGGAGAAAAAAGGCATGCACTGATGACTTCTGCTACTTCTACATTCTATTATCTGGTTAAGATTTAATACACAACTGCTGTTTATTGCAAAGTAAAGACACAGATGGAATGCAAGCACCCTGTTTGGTTGCATTGCTGTTATTCAGTCTGTCATTTATCCATACTAGTATGTTTAGACAGTAGTAATAGTGTCGTTCTTAAAAAAGCCCTGGTCTCATGTTGTTTTCTGTGAGTCCAAGGCAAGTCCTTTTTTTTTTTTTTTTTTTTTGAGGAAACCTATTAGCAAAAAAAAACCAGAAAAGGCGCTGTTGCACACAGCACAAGTAGGTGAGAATGACTGTAGAATTTAGAAAGCAAGCAGGACAGAAAAGTGAACATGGTGGGAAGGTTAGGGTATATAAGGACTGCTAAATGGAAAGACATTAGTGAAATGCAGACATCCAGGCAAAAAAGTTTGTTTCCCTTGAAACCAGGTTGATGCCTTTTGTACATGCTGAGGTATAAGATGTAAGGGTTGTGATCTGGTTATGCTACCCTTTCTCTTTCATAATTGGTGGATAGTGATAGTACAAAGAAAAAGTTGTAGGGCACAGGACACAAGTATTGACCAGATCCTGTAAAGAAAGATTTTTGTGTGTACTGTGAATGAAACTTATATTATCAGAGGTAGTGCCAGTAAATGTATTCTAGTTTTAAAGCCTGAAATTGCTAATACTTGTTTTCCTGTAAAAGGCAGCAGTAGTAGAAATAAAAACAAAACAGGTATCATGCAGCATTTTACAAGTGCATACATAGTTAAGTAAAGAAAGAGATTTTGTAAAAATATATACATGCTATAGAAAAGTCATTCAATAGTATTTTGAAAAATGGAGTCATTGCAAATAGAACAATAAGGCACCAACAAAGGTTATTGTTTTGAACAAAGGAAGATGATGAGCATAATTCAATACAAAGACGAAGATGGCAGTGAACCAGTAGCACTGTATACAGTAGTCTGTTTCATAATAAAGACATAAAACAGATGTACAGTTGCAGACGAGCACCATCCTTTGATGCTTATATTTTAACCAAAAGTTCACAACCAAAAAAGCAAGGACCAAAGAAAAAACGTCCAGACAAATGGATAAGGACCAATAACCACTTTAATGAAAGACAGCAGTCACGCATTTTTGACTTGCATAACGACTTTTTCAGAACTGCTGTAATATCACAATACACCACTTAAATATTGCTGCTAACCAATCACATGATAAATCTACCCAATAAAAAATGTTCATACAATTTAAAGACACATAAATATATTGAACCTTACCAAATTACTTAATTAATATTTAAAACCTAAATCCATACAATATTACTAATGCATGACATGAAAATGTTCTGTATATAAGAAAAAGCATAAAGTTGAACTTCAATTAAATTCAATATGATTCAGCCATCCAGGCTCTTAAGTTTTAAAATAGGTAAAATACTACAAGCATCATTAAGGCCAGGAAGGTCCAAGGCATTTTGCCTAAGAATCCACATTAGTTCTCTCCTCAGCAGATGTTCATCTAAAATGTAACCTCTAGAGTCTTTAACAATATAATCTAAAACAACAAAGAAAAAATTGTGGTCAGGAGCTTGGTTAATATGTCTATAAAGGGCATAGGAAGTTTTTCTTTTTCCAATGTCATTAGCATGTTCATACATCTCCTTCAACTTTCGAGAGGTTTTCCCTATATAGAATGCATTTCATTAGTTACACAATGGTGCATAAACAACCCAACTCGAGTCACAGTTAAAATATCTATCTACCACAAACATTCTGTTTTTCACAGTAAAAGATTTGCATTCTAAGACATATCGATCCTGGTTACAGAGACCACATTTAAACATGCCACTAGGTCTGTTAAATCTTTACCATACCCATGACCTTCAAGCATTTTTTTAAAACACTTATTTTTACGAAATTCTACTTTAGGGAAATTTCCTAAAATACTAACCAAATTCAGTCAAAGATGAAATTAAAAGCCAATTATCTTTAATAATGTCAACAATCTCATAGCAATTTAGTTCCAAAAGTAGTGATAAAGGGTCTATCATGACCCATTATTGCCACTTGTTTATGAGAAACTTCATTGTTAACCCTACTGTAATTTTCATTTTCTGGTTCTGGTAATAATGGTTTATAAAACTGGCTATTTCGCTTATCACAAACTTCCTCTTTAACCATTTCCAACAAATATGATGGTTACCCCCTGTTTTTAAACATCTCAATTAAAATGCTAACTTCATCACTAAAACTGCATCATCATTTGAGCCAATCTAACCAACTGGCCTTTCACTACAGCTTTCTTTTGAAAATGTGGGTGCCAACTATCATCATAAAGATAGGAATTCGACAATCTGCACTTTCTGTAAATATTAGTGAGGAAACAACCATTAACATAACCTCTTCTCAATTTGATATCCAAATAAGTCATTGTATTTGTATTGGCAGTGTAGATAAATTTTAAAAAGGAGGTACTGTTATTGATAAAATCAATAAATTCAACCAACCTCTCCATGGAATCTACCATACAAGATAAATGTCTTCCAAAAATCTGATATAAAAATTCCAACATGAGCTAACGTGACTATTGAAAATACAGTTTTTCTCCCAATTTGCCATAATCAAGTTTGCAAAACTTGGAGCACATGCTGCTTCCATGGCAACACCAGTAAGTTGTTTGAACAACTGGCCTTCAAAATAAAGAAAATCTTTAGACAAAACTATGTCCATTAAATACCAATAACTTTAATGTTGTTAAAGTCCATCTCACCAATATCAAATAAGATCCTCTAACCATTCTAACCCTTCTCTATGCAGGATAACTGAATAAAGATTTTGAACATCTGTAGTAACCAGTAGACTATCACTTATCATATCCATGTTAGCTATCCTGGTTAAAAAATCCCAGGAATCCTGGCAAATTTGTTAAACCTTATTAACTGAAGGTTTTAATAAGCTATCCATGTATTTAGCTAAATAAAACATTTTACTCCTACCAGCATCAACTATTGGTCTTAAAGGTGGTTGATGTAAGTTCTTATGAAATTTTGGTATTCCACAAATACTTGCCATCACAGGATACTTGCTGCTTAGATAGTTAAATACATTCACATCTATTTGCCCTTGCATCAACATGTCATATAATATAGCATCAGTTCTACCATAGGCAATCTCTCTCTCTCTTTTGGCTTTTCCTATTAAGTTAATTTCTTGAAACTTCACAATAAGTATCTGTGAACAATAGTTCCTTCATTTGTTTCTACTGTTTTTCTGAGAACAAAAAAAATCTTGCTATTTTCCCACCTTACTAAGCTAGAAAAGTCCAGTTTCAGATACCTGCTGATACCTGGACTGTGTTTAACCTTCTGTGTTAGCCATACCTTACTTCAGCAAAAAGGAAGTTTCTTTGTTCACCAGTGAGACTGGGGAGCTCTGAACAGCCTAACTGCCCTTGGAAGAGTGGTTTCTGCCCAGAAACTGTAGTTTTATTGGCCGTTTTGGGTTAATTTCTATTTCTTTAATCTTTCTGATATAAAAACCCCATTTGTGTGGTTTTTGCATTTGTACGAGCTCAGCAGATCCTGCCCAGGTGTCCTGCAGAGACCTACAGTGCCAGAGAGACAAAAGGAGAGACTTTGGAGTGTTTAAGTACCTTTTTCTGTTTTTTGTTGCTACTTACTGCTATTTCCGCCTAAACACTCATTTTCTGGTGTTTATTGCTTCTTAAAATGCTCAGAATCATCACATATCCACCAAAACCAGTGTGCCGCACAATCACAGCCTTTAAGGCAAAACACCATACCTAACACACTTGTAATAGGTGACTCCATAGTCAGGCACACCAATGTCCCTCTCACCAGGCTGGACAAGGAGAAGGTCACTGTCAGTTGCTTGTCGAGTGCCAGACTCTGCCACATTAACCACACACTCAGGTCACTCCACAACAAGTACAACTATGACTCTGTCATTCTCCATGTTGGTGTGAATGACCTGAGACGTACCTCCCTGGACTACATGAAAAGGGGCATAGAAGAGCTCTCTGATTATGTAATCAAGGCAGGCATGACCCTAGCCCTGAGTAGTATCTTGCCCTCACCAAGAATGATACCTCAGTACAAAGAAAAAATGATAAATTTCAACAATTGGCCAAGTTTTTGGTGTCATTCAAAGGGGAACCAGTTTCTGTCTTCCTGGGATGACATGCTCGACAAGCCTTGATGCTTTGCCAGAGATGGCCTGCACCTGTCACCCCTGGGATTCAAGATACTGGCAAAGGCTCTTGCCACCCCCATAGTGCCTTTTTTAGGCAAGGCTTAAAAAAACAAATCCATCACCGTAACAAGTACTAGTGACAAAAAACTGAGGGTCATGCTGCACAATGCTAGGAGTTTAAACCTCAAAATGCACTCTCTGGAGGCACTCCTCAATATGGAGAACATTGATGTTTGTGCAGTAACAGAGACCTGGTTCAAGGCTCAAGAGAGCACCCTAGCGATTCCAGGCTACAACTCATACCACACATTTCGGCCGCAAAACCTGGACCGAAATACAAAGGGAGGAGGCGTATCCATATTCATCAAGGATAACCACACCTCCAGACTGGTTGCAAAGTATGATGCCTCGGAGATCATC
The DNA here is from genome assembly GCF_019279795.1 of Protopterus annectens. NCBI lineage: Eukaryota > Metazoa > Chordata > Ceratodontiformes > Protopteridae > Protopterus > Protopterus annectens. Next base: position 200,676,567 of record NC_056741.1, read on the forward strand.
CAAGTGCAACTGACAATGGGCAAAACTGCAATCCAGATTGTAGCTTGCTATAGATCACCATCCCTGCCCCAAGACACACACTCCTCGTTCCTCGAGGTTCTGGAAAACATGAGAGTACAACCGAACACCCTTATACTAGGTGATTTCAATTACCCAAACAACAACTGGGAAAACTATGGAAGTACTAATACCTTTGCTCAGCCCTTTTTGGAATACATAAACTCCAATGCCCTGGACGAGCTTATAAAAACCCCCACTAGAGGTAAAAATATACTGGAACTGGTCATCAACAACATGGGGAACAAATGCTCCACACCTGTGTTAAATTCCTCAGTGGTCAATCAGACCATAAACTCATCACCCTAGATATCCACATACCACCCTGACCCCCCCCCCCAAAGGAAACCATGGTGAAAAACTTCTCCAAAGCTAACTTTATACTACTCAAGACAGAGGTGGCAAACTTTGTTACTCCCACGCAGAATGTCAATATGATTGAATCTGCTAAATCTTACACAAAAGCACTCTACAAGCATCTGCATGAGTGCATGGACTGTGCTATCCCAAACAAGACCAAGACCCACTCCTCCACAAAGAGGAAACCAGTCTGGTGGACTCCAGCCATAAATAAGCTCTATAAGAGAAGGAAGAACTTATTACAAAAAAGAGTAAAAACCCAGGAATGGAGGGGCTCCCTGACCAACCTTAGCAAAAAGGTAAGTACCCTCATAAAATCCTCTAAGGTGAGCATTGAAAGAAAACTCACAACACCAAAGTCAACCACAAAGCATTCTTTAGCTATGTCAAAAACCTAAATAGCAACTCTCAGATCTGCTCTGACCTACAGCATAATGGTTCAAAATTCACGGGACCAACTGATATCGCCAATATATTGGCAGATAGGTTCAGTGCAAACGTCACCCCACCCTCACCTCCTAAAGGGCCCATATCTATACCAGAAAATTGTTCTGCCCTTAAAATCACAGACACCCAGGTGAAAAGAGCACTCTCCAAGGCACAAAACACAGCATCCATGGGACCAGACAGCATCCCAGGCTGCGTGTTACATGAACTCCAAAACAAATTAATCCCTCATCTTAAAATCATGTTCAACCACAGCCTCACCTCAGGCTATATGCCCACAGAGTGGTGCATGGCAACAGTTATCCCACTCTACAAAGGAGGTGCCACCACTTAACCCTTGAACTACCACCCCATCAGCCTGACGAGTCTTGTTTGCAAGGCCACGGAGTGCATCATCATGGAACTCATAAACAACAACATTGGAAACCTACAAACCCTTGACCCCACCCAGTTTGGGTTCGTAAAGGGAAAGTCATGTCTCCTAAATCTGGTTGACTTTTTCGAGATGGTCACTAAGGCAATAGATAAGGGAAAGGTGGTTCACACAGCATACCTTGATCTTGCAAAGGCTGTCAATACCATTCCCCACTCGGGAATTATAGACAAACTCACCAACCTAAATATAAATCCCTACGTTACAAGATGGGTTGCTAACTGGCTCATGGATAGAACCCATTCAGTGAGAATAGGAAACACTAGATCCAACTCCAAACCTGTGACTAGTGGAGTACCACAAGGCTTAGTCTTGGGACCCCTCCTGTTCGGTATCTACTTCTCTGAGGTACAAGCAAACACGGATGGACTATGACTAACAAAGTTTGCAGACGACTGCAAACTGGGTGCCATAATAGAGACTCCTACTGATGTAGACATCCTTCAAAAGGGTCTTATGGATACAGATACACGGTGCCAAAATCATGGCCTCAAGCTAAATGCCAAAAAGTGCATTGTCATCCCTTTTGGGAAAAAACAAGTACCTGTGAATTACAACATAGGTGGCAGCCCACTTAACGCAGCGAGTGTGATAAGAGACCTAGGGACTGAGGTGCTAGTATCCTCTCCTTTGACAACCACATTGCTAATGTGGTTAGAAAATCCTTCTACATGGCCCACCTTATCACAAAGGGGTTTGCATCTAGGAATAAGGAAGTTATTGTCCCTCTCTACTCATCACTCATTAGACCCGTTATTGAGTATAATGCCCCGTTCGGGATGTACCTTACAAAACATCCGCAACAACTGGAGAGGCCTCAAAAGTACCTCACAAAGAGGATAACAGGCCTTAAACAGATGCCCTATGCCATGAGGCTAAAAAAACCCAAAATGTACTCGGTCGCATACCGGCTACTCAGAGGTGATTGCTGTCTGACATACAAGGCTATGTCAAACCCCTTATTGCTAGAAATGCTCCACCTAAGGAAAAGCTACATCCACAAGGGACATAAACCTGACATCAACATTAAACAGGACTTGTTGGAGGGACAGATTTGTGTCCTAGAGACTCCCCTTGCTCTGGAATAAGGTCCCCATATATGTGAGGCAGAGCTCCTCATTAGCACTCTTCAAGAGGAATCTTGATGAGTGGATGAGAAACAGGAAAGTCTCCCCGGGAATCACTTCTGTGGCCCTGCTCGACAGAGGCGCATGTAACTAAACCACGTGGGAGGGAGGCAAAAGCAGTAAATTTTGGCTAGGCTTAATTATGCCCTAGGGTCCATAGCCTAGTACCTACCTATGAACCTATGAACATTTGGTTACAATAGTCACTGGAATCATAAATACATATTCCACCACTCTTATCAGGTTTCATAATCCTTATATTGGTGTTAGAGCAAAGTACAAACAATAAATTCTCCTCTTTCTGCTTAAGATTTAAACTTTTAATATCTCCTTTTTTATAAAAACTGTACGAATTTCCCTTTCACATATTTTTCGTACATTACTAACTGATTGTTTAAGGGTGGGTTAAAAGTACTAGATTTCCTATATTCACATTCACTGTTAGCCATTGGTTCACTATCATTGTTCTTAAACCAAAGTGATAGATTTAATTTTCTAACAAACAATTTTAGGTCAATAAAAATGTTATTCTAAATCGGCTTTCCTTGCAGGCACAAAACTTAATCCTTTGCTATACAAGTAAACATGTGCCACAGAAGCATTAAAGCTAGAATAACTATTGACAGAAAAATTATTAGCAGAATTCTGTATTAGTTTAGGACCACTGGTATTAAAGGCCATGAACTCTCAGTTATCACTTCCAGATTCTGAATCAACTTCAACTAATGGGCCAAACATATTATTGTTGTCACCGTTAAATATATTTTGAAAAATATCATCACTCACCCTAAACTCAGTGTTAACTATATTATCTACAATTAGGTTTCCATTACTTGCAAGAGACTGTTCAAATACATTTTGAATCAAAGCATCAGGAATTAGTTGATTTTCATCAACCATAGAACTATGAGCACACATTTCATCAAAATCCAACAAATCACTGAAAATGTCACAAATGCCATATAAAACATCAAAAATGCTTGTAGAATGCACATTGTCCACAGAATTAGTCCCTTGCACATCAATGCTTTGTAAATTGGCTTGATCATCATATTTCTGACAACTTACCAGCCTTTCCAATAAGCTCTCTGTTTTTTTTTTTTCATTTCTTTTCTTTGCCTCTCCCATTTCTTTGCCAACCATTAATGTTGTTAGAACTATCAGCAATAATTTTAGGTCGAGCTCCCAACTGATTAAAATTTTAGTTGTCATTGGCGTTCCCTTCTCTTGCTCTATTCTGTTTACATCTTCTCAAACTCTCAATTTCCTGTGTAGCAGTTAGAGGGGGCGTGCCGTTACCTGAGGGAGTATTTATAACTTCCCCCAGCCCGTTAGTCAAAAATCGTTGATACAGCCCATCACTTGGATACAGGAAAAGTTGGTTCTGGATACAGCCGCCCCTTTTCATATGCCTCACAGTCACTTCTCGCGGGGGGGGGGGGGGTCAGTTATGCTGAGTGGGTGAGACCATTGAGAAGAAACATTGCAAGAAAGAGATGAGAGTGAAGTAGTTGATTGGTAGGAAGAAGAGTGGAGTTATGGTTTAGTCTAGGGGTACTTATCCATGGTTTGTGCATGGCAGAGCCAAATATTCTGCAGGAGTGACATTAACCTCCATTTAAAATGTTTGAGATGTTGTTCTGTTTTTATAGCGGTGGGTATGGTGTTCCATGCTTTGTTGACATTGTTTGACAACAGATTGTCATCATCTGTATTGTTGGATTTAGTGACATGGAGGATCAGCATTTGGGTTGACAGAAGGGGTTTGTTTGGTTTGTGCAGCTGGATTTGAGCCTGCTGAGATGGACAGTTTGTAGATTTACAGATGAGGTTGTGAGTAGTCACATGCTGGTAGTAAAATAGTAAGTGAGGTAGTTTGAGTCAGTTTAGTTCTTTAAGTGGTAGGTAGTGGTGGGATTTTGGAGGGTGATTTAATACTAGCATTGCTACTTTGTGATAGTGTTGTTCGAACTTTGAGAGGTAAGCTGGTAAAAACAGGGGCTGAGTAGAAAAGTGTTGTTTGTAGTAAACTTGAAAACTGATGAAAATAGGGTCTGAATAAAACAATGCTGGGAGTAGTAGGGTAAAACTGTTTTCCAGTTTGGTCATTGAGAAACTTTTTGTCTCTAGTTAGGCAGCCTAGAATGGTGGTCTGTAGGATGATGTTGGTGATCAAGAAGAGGAGGAGGAGTGTGAGGGCAGTACCAAGGATCAAATGGTGGAAACTGAAAAAGGGTGATTGTGAGGTGGAGTTCAAGGAAGTGTTAAGACAGACACTGGGTGGCAGTGAAGAGTTACCGAATAGCTGGGTAACTACAGCAGTGCTAGTAAGGGAGATGGCTAGAAAGTTGTTTGATGTGAGATCTGGAAAGAGGAAGGAGGACAAGGAGGCCTGGTGGTGGAATGAGGAAGTACAGGAGAGTATACAGAGAAAGAGGTTGGTGAAGAAGAAGTGGGATTGTCAGAGAGATGAAGAAAGTATACAGGAGTATAAGGAGATGAGGTGCATAGTAAAGAGAGAGGTGGCAAAGGCTAAGGCATATGGAGAGTTGTATGAAAGGTTAGACACTAAGGAGGGAGAAAAGGACCTGTACCAATTGGCTAGACAGAGGGACCAAGCTAGGAAAGATGTGAAGCAGGTAAGGGTGATAAAGGATAATGAGGGAAATGTACTCACAAGCAAGGAGAGTGTGTTGAGCAGATTGAAAGAGTATTTTGAGGGACTGATGAATGAAGAGAATGAGAGAGAGAACATTGGATGATGTGGGGATAGTGAATCAGGAAGTGCAATGGGTTAGCAAGGAGGAAGTAAGGATAGCTATGAAGACAATGAAGAATGCAAAGGCTGTTGGTCCAGATGACATACTTGTGGAAACATGGAGGTGTTCAGGTGAAATGGCAGTGGAGTTTTTAACCAGATTGTTTAATGAAATCTTGGAAAGTGAGAGGATGCCTGAGGAGTGGAGGAAAAAGTGTTTTGGTACCGATTTTTAAGAATAAGGGTGATGTGCAGAGCTGTAGTAACTATAGAGGAATAAAACTGATTAGTCACAGCATGAAGTTATGGGAAAGAGTTGTGGAAGCTAGGTTAAGAAGGGAGGTGATGATTAGAGATCAGCAGTATGGTTTCGTGCCAGGAAAGAGCACTACAGATGCAATGTTTGCTCTGAGAGTGTTGGAGAAGTACAGAGAAGGTTAGAAGGAGTTGCATTGTGTCTTTGTGGACTTAGAGAAAGCATATGACAGGGTGCCTAGAGAGGAGTTGTGGTATTGCATGAGGAAGTCGGGAGTGGCAGAGAAGTATGTAAAAGTGGTATAGGATATGTACGAGGGTAGTGTGACATTGGTGAGGACTGCGGTGGGAGTAACATATTCATTTAAGGTGGAGGTGGGATTACATCAAGGATCAGCTCTGAGCCCTTTCTTATTTGCAATGGTGATGGACAGGTTGACAGACGAGATCAGGCAGGAGTCCCCATGGACTATGATGTTTGCAGATGACATTGTGATCTGTAGTGAGAGTAGGGAACAGGTGGAGGAGACCCTGGAGAGGTGGAGATATGCTCTAAAGAGGAAAGGAATGAAGATCAGTATGACTAAGACAAAATATATGTGTGTGAATGAGAGGGAGGATAGAGGAATGGTGAGGGTGCAGGGAGTAGAGGTGGCGAAGGTGGATGAGTTTAAATATGTGGGATCTACAGTTCAGAGTAATGGCGAGTGTGGAAGAGAGGTGAAAAAGAGAGTACAGGCAGGATGGAGTGGGTGGAGAAGAGTGCCAGGAGTGATTTGTCACAGACAAGTACCAGTAAGAGTGAAAGGAAGGTCTACAAGAGTGTAGTGAGGCCAGCTATGTTATATGGGTTGGAGACACTGGCACTGACAAAAAGGCAGGAGTCAGAGCTGGATGTGGCAGAGTTAAAGATGTTAAGATTTGCACTGGGTGTGACATGGATTGACAGAATTAGGAGTAAGTATATTAGAGGGTCAGCCCAGGTTGGACGGTTTAGAGACAAAGCCAGAGATGCAAGATTGTGGTGGTTTGGACATGTGCTGAAGAGGGATGCTAGGTATATTGGGAAAACGATGCTAAGTATGGAGCTGCCAGGTAAGAGGAAAAGAGAAAGGCCTAAGATAAGTTTCTGAATGTGGTGAGAGAGAACATGCAGGTGGTTAGTGTGATAGAGCAAGATGCAGAGGTCAGGAAGAAATGGAAACAGATGATCTGCTGTAGCGACCCCTAACGGAAACAGCCAAAAGAAAAAAAAGAAGATAGGGAACCCAATTTCTGTTGAGTTTTCTTTACTAATTGTTGGATCTGGTAGTCAAATTTTAAGCTATTGTCATTGTAGATACCAATCAGCTTAGTATGTGGGGTTATTTTAATTTTAGTGTTAGTGTTATTTGTTAAGAAAATATCAAAGGTGGGTTCTGGGCTGAATGGTGTTCTAGGACCAAGAGAATAAGTTTGCTTTTTGGGGGGGTTAAGAAAAACTGGTAAGTCAGTTATCCAGGCTTCAGTGGATGAGAAGGATCTTTAGTAATTTGGTTTTGGGTACTATATATGATGATGGAAAAGTCAGCATACTGAATTATTGTGGTTAATTTGGAGGTATCTGGAAGATCATTAATTAAGATGTTAAAAACAATGGCACTATGAATGGAACCTTGGGGGACAACTGTGGAGGCTTGAAGGAAAAAGGAAAAGTCTTTTGTGCCATTTTACAGCATGTGAATTGTTAGCAATATAGAGGTTAAACCATGCAGTAGAGGTTTTATGAAATCTTATAGTTGAGACTTTTTGTAAGAGAACGGGGTATAAGACTGTGTCAAAGGCTTTGGAAAGGGCTAGAAAGAGGCAGATACTAGCTCTCCTAAATTCATATAGCTATTTATAGCATTAGTGCAATGTAGGAGGGCTGTATTAGTGCTATCATGGGGGCAGAAGCCATTTTGGGAGGATAAGAGGAGTTTATTTCTGGAAGGTATTAGGAGGGCTGGGATTGAAAGCATTTTTCAAGAGTTTTAGATAAGGCAGGCTTGATAGTGATAAGGTGGATGTTACTAAGTTTGATGTTATTTACTGCTTTATGTAGTGGTAGCATATAACTTTTTCTATAGTTTTGGGATGCATGCATCTATGATAGACAAGTAGATGTGTATGGAAACGGGACAGGCTATAATGTCAGCAGCCATTTTTAGATATTCAGCGGGAAGATTGTTGGGTGCTAAGTTAGTGCAGTGGGTTTTACTTTTAAGAATGCTTTCTTAATGGTCGAGTTGAGAACTATTTGCATTATGAAGGGGGTGAGTCACAGGTACTGCCGGGGATATAAGGGCTGGTGGGAAAGGTTAGGTGTTTGATTAGGGATGTGTTTTCTGTGCTGTTGGGCACTGTGGGTTCTGGTTGGTTGTCATGGGCTGGTCTGAGGATTTTGCTAATAGATGACTAGAATGCCTTTGGGTTTTAAATGTTTTTGGACTGTAGGCTAATGTAGTAGTTTTTTTAGTCTGTTTTGGTGATTTCTGAGTTGCCAAATATTTGTAGTCTATTTGTGTTTTATTTTTGATCTAGAAATTCCAGACCTTGTCTTTGAGTTTCATTAAATGTTTTGTGGTTCTGGTCAGCCATGGGGCTGGTATTGATTTTACATTATTTGTTCTGAGGGGTTATAAACTATTTAGAATGTTAAGAAACGTTCTAGGGAATTTTGTAACAGCATCATGTAAGTTGAGATTGTTTAGATGTTGCCAGTTACAAAGTTGTAGGTTCTGAAGAAGGTGACTTTAACCAGTACTACTATAAAACAGCAAACAAACAAAGTTGGACTTTGTTTGTTAAAGTTGTAGGTTCTAGGAAATGGTAGAGATTGCATACTTCATTCAGGTGCTTTGGTTTGGGAGTGTGGTTTTGATTTCTGATAATAAATTTAGGAAAGTGGTCACTCAGAGTATTAGAGAGAGAGAGAGAGAGAGAGAGAGAGAGAGAGACATATGACACTATGTTGTTAGGGGAGGAGGTGAATATCAAAACAGGTATTGAACCTTCATGTAACAGGTGGGAGAGATAATTAGTTGGGTGAATCTATAGAGACTGATGGCATTTTGAGAATCATTGCAAATGACAGACAGCCAGTCAATACTGAATTTCCTAACATTATCTTTTCTTGTGGAATATTAGAGGTGACCAATGATAGAAATTCTTCAGTGGTGCTGATGTTATTTCTGAGAGGGATGTAAATGTCCTGTATGGATAGGGTTTTGTGGGGGATTTGCTTCATTAGACCATTAATGATTTTGGCATTACTAAAGGTTGGGATGGGGAGGGGGGAAGTGAGAGTTTCAGAGGATGTGTATATAAGATGGCAACACCTCCTGCTTTTTCCCCCTCTTTTATGTTAGTATGCTGTAACTGGCTGGTGGTATTTCTTTTTCTTTAATATGGGTGCTATAACCAAGTTTCTGTAATTATTAGTATGTGAGGAGAGCATTGGACTATCCTTGCATGCACCTCAGTTATTTTATTACAAACATTTCAGATGTTAAGGTGGAAAATTTACTATGAGGATTTTTTGGGAGCTGCGGGAGTTGTATTTGGTTTTGGGTTAGTGTTGGAGTTGGCAGTAGATGGTCTTGGATTATGTTGTACGTCACCACATAATGTTAAGTTAATAGAATAAGGGGTGTAGATTGAGGGAGTATAGGTTATAGAGTTTTTTTGTAAGTGTATTTTTGTTTTAATGTTTGTGGAGTTTGGATCTTAAGTTTGAAGGAAAATATGAAGGAGGTAAGGTAGGTTGATGGAGTTATGGAGGGTTGTCTTACAGCCCTGTTTGTGGTGAAAAAGTGATTGTGGTGGTAGAATATGGTTTGTTTGGCTGTGACTAGGAAGGTGGACTCAGATGTGCTATGTGTGATGGCCGTGCTCTGGCCCAGCAGTCAAGGAGCCTCAATCCTCACCACTAACACCAGAGAGGGCATCTCATATAAGAGGTAAGGATAACAAATACACACAGTAAAGTACAATTTCCCTTAAGTGTGCACAGAGATCACAGTCAGTATGGGGCTGGTTGCTCCCTTGCTGTCCAGGTCCCCAATAAGACTCCCCACTGGCACAGCAATAAGGTCCAGATCTTAGTCTAGCTGGCAAGCTAACCTCCAGTACCCTGTCTGTCCAACCAGTGCTTTGTGTCCCTGCCCAAGTAGCTGACACATACACACACACACACACACACACACACACACACACACACACACACACACACACTCACTTTGAGATAAGTATTTATGCAACTTCACAGACACTCCTGGGAAAGGCTGACACAGATTTTCCAGCTGTGCCCCTTTACCTAGACTTCTTCTTCTTTCGACTTTTCCCGGTTAGGGGTCACCACAGCGGATCACCTGTCCGCTCATGATTGGCAATGGAGTTTTACAGTGTCGAGTTGCCAGCCCGGCACCCAACCTTCCACAGAAGGCACACACACACACACACACACACACACACACACACACACACACACACACACACACACACACACACACACACACACACACTCACATCTAGGGCCAATTTAGAGTGTCCAATCCACCTGCCGCATGTCTTTGAGATGTGGGAGGAAACTGGAGCACCTGGAGGAAACCCACGCGACCACAGGAAGGACATGCAGACTCCACACAGAAGGCGTTCCAGCCAAGGATCAAACCGGAGAACCTCTTGCTGTGAGGTGACAATGCTAACCACTGCACCACCGTGGCTGCCCTGCTCCTTTACCTAGACTATACAGTAGTAATTAATGCCACCACCAGCTAATAATTATCATGCTACCCAAAGGCCCTTAAAAGGGTGTCCAGTTATTACTGTGCAATATTATTATCCAATTGGTAAGTGTGACTAAACAGTCTAAGGCTTATTAGAATGGCCTTGTGCAATAATCTCTATAAATATGCAATGCACTCTAGAGCTTAACTTGTCTCTACACAAACCAGCCACAGGTAAAAGGTTTTAGAATATTTAATAATAAGTAATAAAGACACAAAACAATACTACTACACCACAGTGCTATTCAAGAGTTCAGGGATCACACAGAAACCTAAAATAATTCAGTAGGGAAGTTCTGATATAACAGAAAAACACTTAGTCTAATCTTTATAGTCCTAACTATTTCTATGAGAAAACACACTTCTAAGATAACTTACTTACATAGAGCAAGGCAGTGCTGAGTTAGATGTCCAAAATCAAAATGCTTAATAATCTCTGGTTCGCACTGTTTAAATTGAAACTGCAATTCTGATAAAACATTACATCATCTTTTGTACACCTCCTGGAGTTCCCAGGCTGACACATTAACTACATTTACATTCTTAACATTGCCCTTTTGTTATCTTGCAGCTGGTCAGGAACAGAGCAATAAAAATACATTTGCATGTTTAAGTCTAGCAATTTAACTCTTGGTTAAAACAGTAGAAAGAATTTCTTCATCTAGACTATTCGGCACCACTGTTCCCTTGAAAGGGTCACCACATGCGTTTACTGGGTCAGTAGAGACCACTGTTGCCACATTTTTGTAACAGCATTTATTTACATTTAAAACACCAAGCCTGTAGTTTACATTTATATTTACAAATTATAGAATTATGTATCAAGTTATATTTGACTAGACTGGCAGCATTCACCCTTCTCTGCCAGTCTTCACACTATGACAGAAAAAGTTATCAGGACTGGTTTAGAAAGATCATGGCTGAGTGAGAGTATGTGAGGCTGTGGTGAAGGGTTAATTGTCAGTTGAGGAGGGAGTTTAAGCATATGCTGTTTAGATATTTGATTTAATTCATTAGTTGACCAAATTACTGAGGCTTTGCATGTAAAGGTTTATGCTATGTGGGGGGGGGGGGTGGATGGGAATTGGAGTTAGGGAAGGTGAATTGAGTGGGTTATACCAAGCAGAAAGGTAAGACCACAAAAAACAATAAGTAAAGCGGCCTTGGGGCAAAGTTAGGTGCTTCCATTCAGCACGTACCAAATATGTTCAAAATTTGTATTTGTATATTTTCTTTATAGTTTTAATTCATTGTCCCATTGTTAGTCCAGTATCAAGTTATCCAGACTAATATGATATAGAGCTTTAAAAGTTGCACTTGTATGTTTAACCAATTGTCTAATGGTAATGAGGTTTCTATGGAGTTTGAATTGCTAGGTCCATAGGTTAGGCAACCAAGCCCTACAGGAAGAAATAACTGTCTCAGTGTCTGGGGCAAAAGAGAAATTAACTTAAGGAAGAGAGACAGTGGACTACTAATAACAATCAATGTAGTCCAGTTGAAACAACAGAATACCAATGTAGTTGCTGATGTCTAAGACAAGAGAGCAACACTAGTGGACAAAGTTTGTTTTGGGCTTCCAAAATATTTATAAATAGCTTACATAAAAATAGAGCCTTCAGACAGGTGATGCAACTGTAAACTTCACTGCTACATAAATTATAACAGGTATTTTTAACAACAAAACCTTGTACTTAGGAAATGTAGTTCTCTAGCCTTAAGGGTAGTAAACACTTTCTCAAAGAAAGATCAAACCAAAAGAAAAAAATAGGGAAAATCAGTTGTACAGGAATGATAACAGCATTTGACATGCTCAAATAAACTGTTGTCATGTTAAATACCACCTTGCTTTCTTATTAAAAACAAGAAAAAAGAATTCAGGCTGGTGTTGCTTGTTTAGTCCATGGTTTATTAAGTAAAAACAAAATAGGGGCACTTTTACTCTTGTCAGAGCTTCATTAGATCTACGTTATAAGTAACAAGTAATGAATACTTTTCAATTTACCATAAAAAAGCCATGCAAATTCCAATGAAGGCAATAATCCAAGAGCACATAAACAGATCACATTTAGTGGCTGTGATTGGAACCCTGGTACATACTTAGTTTGCATTTTTATTGTGATTGGTGTTGTATACTCTAAGTAAGTACAAAACAACTGTGTATCTGTTAGTGTGATGGGCGCATTGACAGATAACATTGTAAACAGCTATTTACTTGCAGGAATCCTCTGTAGAAAAATAATAATAATAGCATACTTTTTAAGAACATAGATTGAAGGATGAGTGCAGTGAGTCAGTGGTGACTGTCTCAGAACTGAAAGTGGTTTAACAATTGGTTGGGGCAAGGAGAAATGAACTTAAGTAAAGGAAGGTGGGAGCAAAGAAGAAATAAACTTAAGGAAGTGAGACAAAGGGTAACTTCCTTGAGGGAATGCCGTGCAACAGAAGAGACAGAAGAAAACAAATAGTAGGAGCAACAAGTCTAGAAAAAATGAAAGAACTATAAGAGAAAGGAATAGCTGAGGAGTAAGACTAGTAAGGAGTCATTCCCACTGTCTGTTAGGAAACAGAGAGTAAAACTGACAGGCAGGGTGTCCATAGAGGAGGACTTACAGATTGCAAGGCTATTAATGAAAAACATGAGCACTGAAGCACTTGTGTTCAGACTAGTCACTGTGGAGGATAAAATATATGTAGACAGGACTGGCTACCCAACATGTACTTAAACACAAGGACAAAGCTGATAGAAAGTTTCTGTCTAAAATAAATGGTGGGTGAATGTAGTTGACTCAATGTCTTTTGGATGACCCTGATGTGTGTGTATGCTTTAGGGATGTTTCTAGTGAGGAGGTGGTAGAAAGTTTCTGTCCAAAAGTAAATGATGGGTGAATGGTATTGACTCAGATGGTCTTTTGGATAAGCCTGCTGTATGTATGCTTACTATGCTATAGGGTTGTTTCCAGTTAACCTCCCTGCAACTCCCTTGCACCCTGCTGGAGAGAGACAGGGTAGAGAGGAAGGAAGGAAGAAATGATGAACACTCTCCACCACTGTTCCTGTCATCTATAAATCTGTACCCGAGTCAGACAAACCTCTGAACTCCTATCTATAGTAGCTATGCTGTAGAGCTTTTCCCACTTTGTCACAAATTACAGCTTTTTTTGAACTGACTCATTTTACACCCTGGCCATTCAAGATCAAATTTTTACTTTGCCCTGCAACTCACTTGAAATTGAGAGGTAGAGGAAAATATGACCTTTAACATTTACCTAGTTCGCACTTCCCTGACTGTAAACAACTGTACAACCACTGTAAGATACTGAACTTTATACCTTTCACAGAATATACAGAAATAGATATAGATACATAGATATAGCTATACATATAGATAGAAACAGATATACATATAGATATAGATATTAACAAGTTTGTTTAACTGAGCTGAGACCTGTCTTTAGAAAGGGGCAGGACATCCGTCTATTTAAAGGACAACAATGGGATTTTATTATTGATTGCTCAACTTCTCTTGTCTTTTTTTACCTATTTAGTTTCTCTGCTATTAATAAACATATTTTAAATTGACTGTTTCTCGCCACTAGGACAGTACCTTACTGTACTATAGAGGTTTTTCTTTCAAAAACTTTGGTCCCACCCTGGAAAAGCTTGCTGCAGTCTCCAATTCATTGATGTCATCAAGGCCACCGAATACAGGAAGTTTTCTGGACATTTCCCTCCCCAAACTGACATCTCCATTACCGTCCTAAAAACCCACCCATGCTGTGACGTCATAGCTCCCTGGTCCTTCCCCTAACAATACAGAAAGTAAAGGCTAGAACAAGGAAACAGTACATGAGTCAAGCCTCCTGCTGAGCGCTGACAATCACAGCAGGTAACAGCTCAAATTACCCTTAGCACTTTAAAAAAAATATAAACACAAAACTAAACTAATAAACAAGTCTGCAGACCAGTAAAAGCCAAAAAGATTTAATAAGATTAAGCGCTTTTCATTTGCTCTGTCAGCAAACTTCTTCAGACAACAAAGGTAATCACATTGTGAGTATATATACATTTTGCTCTGGGTTAATTAGTTGATTAATCAATTAACTTACAGAGGCAACCAACTTCTCTAATTACAGAGCCATCCACTGACAATAGTAAAATACTTATGCAAAAATACTAAACAGCATTTACAACCAAATAGTGGTAGTAATAAACTAAGAATAAAGGGAAATTCCAATAATACTAATAGTTATGGTAATAGTTGATATAAAAAATGGTAGATATAAGAAAAACAATATATCTATATATATCATTTATATATACTAAATAACACATATGGATATGTGTCCTTCTTGTGTATAGAACATTTCTCATATACAAGTAAAACCATACTAGAGTAGATTTCAGTGTGAACATTCAATATAAATAAATCAAACATATATCAACAATTCACTTTACAGCTTCTCCTATCTAAAATATGTTTATATCTAATTCATGTTAAAACCAAATGTATATAAAAATTAATAATTAATTAGAATAATCTGACATTCTATATTAATATATTTTCCTAAATTCATCTTTTTAGACTTTTAAGCTTTAACACACTGCTCAAACTACAGGTCTCATTTATACCTGGTAGATTATATGCATTAAGTCTAATCTGCCAGAATAGTTCCAGCTCTTCGAGTTGCAATGGTGCAGGACCACGTCTAACATCGAGCTCTGGCTGGTCTATAACTAAAAATCTGAACTGATGTCCAGAAAATTCTGCCACATGTTTAGCTAGGGCATTGTCTTGTTTGTTCCTGCTAATGGCATATGAGTGTTCATACATACGGTCACGGAGTCTCCTCTCCGTCTTACCGATGTAAAATGCCTGGCATCCCTGGCATTTAGCCAGGTACACTACCATTCTAGTGTTGCAATTGGCCCTACACTTCAGTCTATATTGAACATTATTTATTTCAAATCTGTTGGATTCAGTTACTAATTTGCAAAAATTGCAATTTTGGCATTTGTACATACCAGTTATTTTTGGCTGATTTTTCTGGCATTGTTCATATAATACCTTCAAATTCCTACCCTTCCTAAATATAGTGCTCGGGTATTCACCCAATTTGTTTAATATACTAGGGTTACTTGCAAAAATAACCCAGTTTTTTCGTAGTATCTCTATACAGTGGTAACTGAATGTATTATAGGTTGTAATGAACTTTGTTTCTGGTGAGTCAGGTGTGGCAAGGACACTCAATTCTGTTACTACAGAATTTCCCATATTTTCTGATGTGATCTCTTGCATGGTAACTATCTTTTTCATTGACAAAATAGGTTTATACATTCCTTTAGTACATTTGTCACTCACTTCTATGATCAGTCCTGAAATTAGCTCCAAAGGGTAGCCTCTCTGTGTGAACATCGTTCCCAAGAGTTTGCATTCCTCTTGGAAATCCTGTTCAGTAGAAACTATACGAGCTGCTTGTACTAACTGACCTTTAATTACTGAACGTTTTTGGTAAAAAGGGTGGCAGCTGGTAAAGTGTAAAAACGTGTTTGAATATGTTTCCTTCCTGTGTATTTTTGCCTGGTAACATTTCAAAGCAAGGTTTTTTGATAAATTAATGTCTAAGTAAGCTATCCTATCAGTATCAAAGGTGGAAGTGAAACGGAAGAAATCAGTTGAGGTGTTAAAAATATTTAATACTGTTTCACTCGACTTTTGGTTACCGTTAAGCAGAATAAAGATATCATCTAGATACCGTGTGTAAAAGACAAATTTGTTTTTAATACTGTCATTTTTGAACACATACTCAGACTCCCAATGGGCCATCACTAAGTTAGCAATGCTAGCTCCACAAGGGGAGCCCATTGCCACACCTATTTTCTGAAGAAAGAAGTTGTCTCCAAACATAAAGAAATTGTTATATAAAACAATTTCCAAGAGCTCTTTCACAAGTGAAATTTCATCTATTGTAGCCTTATTCTTAACCATAACTCGAGTTACCCACTCTATACCAGTATCTTGAGGTATACTGGTGTAGAGGTCTTTAACATCTATGGTAAGGAAGTTGTAGTTAGGGTTGAAGTCTAAACCATTTAACTTCTCTAAAAATGACCAGGAATCCTTACAAATGTGTGACTCAAGTTTAACAAATTTTTGTAAAATAGAGTCAATTACCTTGGCACATGGGTAAGTGGGTGACCCACTTCCATCGACAAGAGGTCTCATAGGTGGATTACCCAAATCTTTATGTATTTTGGGAATTCCAAAAAGGTAGGGGTACCTTGGAAATTGTGTAGACATATAATTGAATATATTTTGTTCAATTCGCCCCTCTATGAACATGTCTAATATACTATCCTTTATTACCGAATATGCATGATTGGTCTCAGAGCGGGAACTAACTTCATAGGCGGGGTCATCTAACAGGTCTACCATTCTGTTGTAGTAATCCATGTTATCAGAAATTACCAGTCCCCCTCCTTTATCAGGCTTACAGACTCTAATATCATGCAATTTAATAAACTCCAAAAATCCCTTCTCTTTCTGTAAAGTAGGATCTTTAGTATGGATTTTACCTCTATGTTTAACGTTAAAGCGAATATCTAGTTCACACATTTGTTCAAACACAGAAATAAGTGGATGAAGGGGTGGGTTAAAAGTACTAGGAATTCTAAATTGGTCATCTTGAACTGTAGTAACATTAGACCCCATCATCAAGTTAAAGTTCAATTTCCTCGTGAAAGTTTTTAAATCTATAATTGTTCTCACCAAGTCACAATTTTGTTTAGGGACATATGTGTTACCTTTGGAAAAGAAATCCACCATGTCCGAACCTATATCAGTAGAAGAAAAATTGTACACTTTAAAGTCATTTGTCCTATTGGTAATAATTATAGGTTTACTTCTCATAGGCACTAGGTCAGATGGACCTGAATGGAGACTAGAAAAAACACTTCCTACATCTTCAGAAGGTGAAAAGTCACAAGACTCATTGACCAAAGGGATCATGTGTTGCACTAAGTTGTCATGTAATTCATTAGTGCCATAAGACATTAAATTCAAGTCTTGTTTCTCTCCTAACTCTCTTTTGTTTTCCTCTGATTCTTGTTGTACCATTGTTTGGGTCTCGTCCCCGTCCGGTTCCCCTCGGAAAAATTCAAGTTTTTTGAATTACGCTGATTGTTGATGTTAACCAGTCTTTCATTTCTCCTGACTTCCGTATAACCTTGTCTTTCAGTTTGGTTAACATCTTCATTTACTTGTACCATAGTATTAGGCAACTGATTAGTGTAATGAAACACAGTTGGCGGGTTATTGTAACCAGGGATAGAACTACCTTCAGAAACAGTTTTCCATACTTGGGCTATAGGAGGAAGTGGATATGCTTTACCTTCCTTATACGCTGTAGTGTCTCGTTCTAATTTTTTAGCTTTGTTGTTTTTAAGTTTCACCAGGTACTGGTCAATACTGGTAAAAATACGACTATATTCATATTTGCACCTGGTGAAATCATTGTCAAGTTTTATCTTAGCGTCTAATTCTGCCACTTGTTTGTTAAGGTCCTCCACCCATATAGAATAGTGCTTAACTATGCATTCAATCAACTCAAAACCTTGACGATCAAAAAGCACCAAAAGTTATTGATGAAAGGCTGAATCAGGCACCAAACCAGTGGGAAATTGGTGGTGCCTTAAACGTTTAGGCACTATTCTACATTTCAAACATTCTTTGAAGTAGGAAATTTCCAACTGCAATTTTTTAACCTTCACTAATAGGTTATCAAAAACTTTAAGATGTGAAACAATATCAAAACCAGGATTGTTATTACCTCCTTCTCCACCAGACTGTCGCTCCATGACAGGAGAGGTCATATTAAATGAAAATCTCTCCGCTAACCAAGTTTAGAGATCAAGAAACACTGAATAATTATTCCCTTGCTGAATGCCCAAATTTGCACTCAGTGCTGTGTTGTTGTTCCCTTGCTGAGTCCCCATGTTGGCGCTCGATGGTGTAGGAACACGTTGATTAAAAGTTAGCGATACATTCACTTGATTGCCTAAGAGGTTTACTGAAGGGTTTATTTCATGTCTATTAAGAGGCATTGGTCTATTTGAGTGGTTAATGAAATGTAAGTCCTCCATTTGAGCCGGTGGCCTTGTAGAATTAACTTGGTTGGTGTTAGGACCCGGCTCCTCCCTGTTAGGCGCTTCAGTGGATGCCTGCACCATTGAACATACTCGTCGTATTCCAGCAGTAGTGAGATTGGCAGATGTTAAAGGTGGCAAGCTGTGCTGTATAGCTTGCTGTTGTTTATCCAAATAATCAGGTCTCAAACAAATAGACTCGACCTGAGTTAAAAGAAAGCCTAGTTGGTTAACATTAGGATCTTTTTCTGATGCTGGTGTTGCTCCTGCAACACTATTACAGCTCCTCAGT
The DNA here is from genome assembly GCF_019279795.1 of Protopterus annectens. NCBI lineage: Eukaryota > Metazoa > Chordata > Ceratodontiformes > Protopteridae > Protopterus > Protopterus annectens. Next base: position 200,695,249 of record NC_056741.1, read on the forward strand.
ATTTCAGGTGTTTTTTCTGGTTCGAAGCTATTGGTAACATTGCTCACAGACCCAGAAGCCATTACAAACTCAAAAAAAAAAAATATATAAACACAAAACTAAACTAATAAACAAGTCAGGTAGCAGCAAAACCAATGCAGACCAGTAAAAGCCAAAAAGATTTAATAAGATTAAGCGCTTTTCGTTTGCTCTGTCAGCAAACTTCTTCAGACAACAAAGGTAATCACATTGTGAGTATATATACATTTTGCTCTGGGTTAATTAGTTGATTAATCAATTAACTTACAGAGGCAACCAACTTCTCTAATTACAGAGCCATCCACTGACAATAGTAAACTACTTATGCAAAAATACTAAACAGCATTTACAACCAAATAGTGGTAGTAATAAATCTAAGAATAAAGGGAAATTCCAATAATACTAATAGTTATGGTAATATTTGATATAAAAATGGTAGATATAAGAAAAACTATATATCTATATATATATCATTTATATATACTAAATAACACATATCGATATGTGTCCTTCTACCCTTAGCACTTTGACAGCTAGGAAAGTTAGGTGTTAAGGGGATGGGTGTCAAAGTAGTACAATTCAGGCTTCACAAAAGACTGAAGTTTACCCATTCTAAAAAAAAGCAGCAGTAAAAAGCACTTTGAAGGTCTGTTCTGTGGCATTTGCACTGTTTGTGTTTTAAGTAGTTATTGAACTGCAAAACTGAAAGACAGCAGTGTATGCATGTAAAATCAATGCAGTGACAGGAGCTTTAGGAAGAAAGAGGCCTGCATGATGTAATTTTTACAGACAAGCACTGCATTGTGGAATACATAGAGGCAGACTAAACAATCAGAATTACTTCAAGATGCCAGGCCCCCTGTGGTCAGACTCAGAAATTACATATTAAAATATTTAAAAACCTGTAAACAGTTCCAGAGTGGTGTTAATATGTAGGAAACACCAAACCATGATGAAATTAACATATTTTTTGAGTCTGTGGGTGCGGTTCTCCTTTAAGTGACTTTCTAGAGTTACATGTTGGGCAGATGACGACTGAAGAAATAACAAAAAAAAAACAGGAGTACAAGAGGAAAGCCATTAGCAATTCATAACATTAATCCTCTTTGCTAACTATCATGAATGCCTGCTATAATGGATACAGTTTAGTTAATTAAGCTTTGGTAGTTACTGTATCCACTGAATCACTGTACTATAATAATACAATACTTTTAAAAATTATTTCTTTATGCTTTAAAACGACTAAAAGGGAGCTTACTGTTTGCTCTTATTATAAACATTATAATATAGTTATTCATAAATTATGTAATCAGAATACAGTTAAGCATCTATATTTCCTCCTCTTGGTTTTACATTCCTTTCCCCTACTACTTGACAGTCATCAGCTTTCTCTTGTTCACTCAGTGAATTCATTGCCATCATGTCGGTCGGGGCTGACCTAGATGGGCAGTCATTTACACAGTCACTTGGAGTGCTTTGAGGGCTTTCCTGCTTGGCACTACATTCCACATGGACATCTGATTTATACAGCCAAAGGGGGGCATTTAATGAGCTGTCTACACTGGTTGTCCCTTACTTCTGTAAGGGTGTTGGCAGCAAGTCATCCTGCCCTCTCTCCTTAAACAAGGGAAGTGGTTTCCTCTATCTTCACCAAAGAAATTGCACCTCCCTATGTGCTCCTAAAGCAGCCACTGCCCTCCCCCATCTGAGAGAGATGAGCGGGTCATGGCACATCACTCATCTCCATCCCTTCCTTCCTCCATCCATGATTCCTTCACTGTTGCTCGCTGCTAATCAAACCCCAGTCATCTGGGTCATATTTCATTCATTCATTGATTTAACATTTCTTAACCAGCTAATTGAACTGGTCTAAGGACACTTTTCATTCATAAGCCTGGCCAGACAGGACAGTCAATTCAGCTAAACATACAGCAGAATGTAAAACCATTTACACAGAAAGTTATGTTGGCATTGGCAGATACATAGTTGTAGATATAGCACAGTACTGAATTTCCATTCAGTAATAGATCATTTTGAATTTTCAGGGTCAGTACAGCTTATTGCTAACAGAACAAATGTGTTTACAGTCCAATTCCAAATAATCAAATCAATAAATAAAATAAGAGATGAATTAGTGTTGAGGCAGTGGATTGAATCAATAACTGTTTCTTTCCTTAATGGTGCTTTCTAGCCCACATCTTTGAAGCCCTTACAGGCATACTATTTTATCTTACTTTTTAGCTGTCTTTAAAAGCTAGTAAGTTTGGCCATTTGTGTTATTTCTTCTCTATGTTTGTTCCCAGTAGTAGGTGCATTTGTAGAGAAGGTTCCTTCTATCTTCTATTGCTTTACTTCTTAATATCCTTAATGGGGAAACTGACTTCATAACAACGGTATTTCCTCAGACGATGTTTGAAATGGGAAATATGCCTCTTTGGCTAAATTTACCCCAGTTTACTAAAGAACTGATAGTTTTTTGCAAATTTTGTACCACTGTATGAATTTTACTTATATAGCAGTAATCCCGTGAGAATGGTGTATTGTAATCTTTCACAGTTCCTACTGAAACTTGTTGACCCCGGCTTTTGTATGACAGACAAATTACAGCCCTAGACTTTTGGATTTGTCTATTTCTGACCTTAGTGCTGAAAGCTCATTGCATTCTTTATTTTGAACTTTGAAATATCTAAGCACTGGAAATTCTATAGCTTTTGGGTATTTTTAGCTACACAATATGAAGTATATAGTGTACTGTCAAGACTGTGGTCAGAAATAGATCCACACAGTTCCTGTTCCCACAGCTAATACATTTGTTCAGCACTATGCAGTTTAGATATTGCATTGACCAATTATTACACAAAACCAAGGTTACTTCTCTACTTTTGCCAGTTAATTCCTTACTAACCATTTCCCATAGTCATGCAAACTCTTGTCAAATATCTTAATTTATCTCATCAACAATGTCCCCATACCACTACGTAATATACTTAACCACAACAATTTCAAATCCATGCTTCTCTCCCATCTCTCCTCCAAATGGGAATGTCCTTCACATGCTCCCACCTAAAACTCCCACACTACTAACTCCACACCTAAATCATAATTTCTTTGCCTACTTTAACTTAATTCAGAGATCTTGCTCAGAACACCTTTTCATAAATATTTTTCATGCATGCCTCTGGCCTACCTTACTCATATTCTCAAACTTTCATTGTTTGTTTTTCTTATCCATTGTACCCATAATATTGTTTTCCTCTGTAATATTGTTAATTTGTCTCTATTCGTATGTATTTTTATGTCTGTTTGGGGCTTTTCCCCTCGGGTCTCCACTGAAAAAGGGTAATTCTTACCCAGCTGGACCAACCCGGTTAACAAATGCAAATAAATAATAAATAAATAAATAAATAATAAATAGACACTGTCTGCAAATGCTGCAAAAAGACCTACAGTCCTATGAAAGTAACTGACTGTTACAAACTTTGAACTAGAATATAATAATGGTAGGCTATGTTGGATTAGCAGTACTGTGTTACAACAGAATCACACAACAACCAGGTTCTCTAATTTTGTATGAAATACTTGTGCGATCATTGTAATAAATATTATATTAATACTGTATATGGCTCACAGTGCATGTGCTTGAGTTTCTTCTTAGATCAGTAAATAACCTCCTTGCCCTCATCCCACTCTCGGCCTTCAGTAGCCTCTGGTACCCCTGAATTACACAAAGGCAATAAAGATGATGAAAGAATACACAATCTCATTGTGTATAAAGGCTGTCTGTGGTTAGAATGTGGAAACACATTGTAGATGACTGGACCTGCTTTTCTAAAGAACCAATATATTCAGAATCAGGAGTTTCAGGAATGCATGAATGAGACCCATGGTGCCTTGAGCTTTGCGCAGAACAAAACAGCATGCAAATAAAAGATTGTACTTAATTATGTAAGTACTTCTCAAAATCTAAAAACCAAGCAACATATTATAACACTGGACAAGAAATGAAACACATTAACCAAAATAAATGCGTACATCTGCAAAAAGATAGTTCTCTTTATGCATTCATAAAAGCAGCAAGCAACACTAAGTATCAGCAGGAAAATACAGGATAACAAACAGAACAGTTGGACAAAGTAAACTACTAAATACATTCTGATGAACAAGCAAATATAAATAAAAAGCTCACTAAAGCTGCTACACCAATGCTAATTATAGCCATCTGCATTAGCTTTCTCAGCATCCAGGATAAAGACTGCTGCAAATAACAACATGCCTCAGATTCATAATGTGGGAAGCAAGTTCTAAAAAGTCATGGCACAGTTTAAAGACTTATTTACTAATGGCTACCCACAACAGACTAGAAAACAAAAGAGCTTTAAAATAAAATAAAACTTGAACATAGGAAGTTGGCAAACTGAAAAAAAGTAGCATTATGTAGCCTGTTTATAGTCCACAGCCACAAAAACTCACTGCTATTTGTATAACTTTCATCTCACTACTAAATTCACATACTCTCCTCCGTAATGCAACATTGTTAAAAAAAAAAAAAAAAAAAAAAATTCCATGTAAAGTTGTAATCATTGGACCTCAACCTGAAATCTAGCCAAAGAATTCTTCACCACAAGGGGAAGAAAATAGCGCATTCCACATAAAAGCAGCAAGAAGCAATATTTAATACCATCCAGGAGATCATTCAAAGTAAATATCAAATGTAAAACAAAACTGTGGCTGGTATCTAGCTGTGCCACTTCACCAGACCAGGAGAAGGCTAGGGAATGCACACTGTTAGCTGGAGCATATAAAAAGGCATTGACTTATTTTTGTTGTATGAGTACTGCTTGTACTCCCTCCTAATATTGCTGTCAACCCCACCCCATAAAGTAAATGTAGTGTGTGTGTGTGTGTGTGTGTGTGTGTGTGTGTGTGTGTGTGTGTGTGTGTGTGTGTGTGTGTGTGTGTGTGTGTGTGTCACTTGTTGACAAGCAAAATATCAAAGCACAAGTCACGAAACAGAATTAATTGAAAATTAGCCTACCAAAAAATAAAAATAAATAAAAATAAATTAATTTCTAAAGGAGGAAAGATACCTACACCACTCATGAGAGGGCATGCACAGCCCACACCCACTACTGATTTATATATATATATATATATATATATATATATATATATATATATATATATATATATATATATATATAAAATATATATATATATATATATATATATACACCAGTTCTGAGGTTGCAGTACATTGGGGAAAGGGAAACTTTTCTTATTTATTTATTTTACATTTGTTGACTGGATTAGTCCAACTGAGCCGAAGTCCTTTTTCTGCGGAAGCCCAGGGAGAAAAGCTCCTCAAATAAGTATGGCGTGTACAATAAAAAAAAATAAGATACAAAATAATAATAAAAATGATTAAAGATAATAACAAGCACATGATTAAATCCCAGAGAGTAATTACTTTCAATATCATTAACATCAGTCTGCTCAATCACTTCAGAGGGTAGTACCCAGTGTACTTTCCCAGGACTCAAGTACAATCCGTAACAATCAAACTAGTAAAGTATTAATCTAGACTAAACATAGATAGGTCTAGGTCAATGTTGAGTTAGGAGGAAAGATAGAAGAAAGAAAGGAGGTTAGGTGAGAGAAAGAGGTGTACAGTAGAGGGAAGTCAGTCAATGAGGATGGTTACAATGACAGATCTATATATTATTTAAATAGTTTTTAACAGCAGTTTTGAGTTGATGTCAGTGACTGATATTCTGAATATCCAGTGGAAGTTTATTCCAGGACTGGGCTGGAGAGTAGCTGTAAAGGTTTTGTCCTATTTTAGTTTTAGGCCTGTAGATTGAAAGCAGGCTTTCTTCATAGCTACAAGGGGATCTTGGTGGGGAGTAGGGGGAGATGAGAGAGACAATGCTGGGGCAGAAGAAGGGCAGATACAAAACAGAATGTATTATCTGAATCTGAGAGAGAAGTAAGTGGTGAGGAAGCTTTAGCCAGTTTAACTTTTTAAGAGCTAGACTGTGGTGCGAGTGCTGTGAGTATTGCTTATTCATGCTATTGGCAGTCTCACACAGAAATAGAAGCTGGTATGTACAGTAACCCCATTTTTGACCTCATAAGACATCTTTTATTCTGCTGGACAAAAAAAAAAAATTGACAGACACTGTGAAATAGCAAAGTAATTTTATGGTTAGTGTTATGCCATGGGAAAATTTGTTTCCATTTTTAGATTGCTAGATATTCAATATTTTTTTTTGCTTGGGTTTGTTTGTTTTGAATGTGTCAACAGCAATGTATTATGTTTCAGTGCTTATACATCTTCATCTGCTATTGTACTGTTTCACAATTATATGGGATCCACTCAACTCATGAGGAAGTCAACTTGTCGAAATGAAAAAAGTCACTGCAGCCGATTGAAAGTAAGCTGATCACACGTACCAGCTTTTTTTCAGTGTGGGATTGTGGTACAGCGGGGATGGAATTTACCCTTTCACTACTGATTGCCATCTTGGAGTTGATGTATATAATTATAAGGTGGAATAGTAATGCAGCCCCCACCAAAAAAAAGTAGATTTTTCTTCCAAATTTTGTGATTCAACTGTTATGAGTGTATGGTAGCCATTCAAAGTTTTGATACATTGAGCATCTGGTATAGACTCAGTTATCTATTTATCTATATAAATATATATGTATTTTATATATATATATATATATATATATATATATATATATATATATATATATATACATAGAGAGAGAAATAGCTAGACAGATATAGATATATATATTACTCACAGGCTCTGTAGCCTGTATCATTCATCTACTTTTTCTCAAAATTTTAATAATTGATATCTAAGAATGTTTCATTTATTTGTTTGATTTGATTTAATGTAATGTATTAACAATATCGACCCATTCCAGTCATGAATAGGACCAGAAGATACATAATTAGAATCAAAAGCATTTTCCATGATTTGCAGATGTATAAGGTAATCTAATACAATTAACACTGAACAAGAAACAATACGTTCATTTGAAAGCAAAAGAAAGCAATAACAAGAGAACGTGCATAGTTTGCACACAAAGACTTACTTACAAAGAAACAACTGCAGTAACCAATATCCCCAACTCTGTGCAATAAGTCTCAGATAACTGTATCAATTAGCAAATACAAATAAACACATTTTGGGTGAACTAAATGGAACCACTATTTTGCCACTGAAGTGAAAGATATGTGCTTTCATCTACTACATTTTTTTAAGAGCTGCAGACTTCTTCAGATCAATGTTGATGGCAAAAAAAAAACAGTGTTTGTTAACTGTTTTTCTTAACTGAACAGTGATAAGCTGGTTATATTGCAGCAGTTTAAAAAAATAGTAACTTGCCACACTAAAGCGCAAAAGTGTGAAGTATTTAGAAACTCTCTTCTCTACCTGAGCTTGATATCAGAGTACAGGCAAAAAGAAAGGGATAGGGGAATCCTAAGTGAAATACCTGTTGTGGTTGCATTTTTAGTTGAATCTTGAACAGAAGCTGCTGTTAAAAAGGAATAATTAGTAGGGTATATAAAATAATGATCAGTAACTATAAGAACCAATCAAAAGATGATAGAAAAGATTGGGAAGAGAGAGAAACTGGTAAAGCAATTTACACAGGAACAATGGAAGGACATATGTAAGGCTCCCAAGTATGCAACAAAGTCCAGAAAGTTTAGGATTTTTGCTTGGATGTGTTTGCATAGGTATTTGTATACCCCAAGCTAACTTCCAAGTAGTTTTTTCTCAGGTAGATAGCAAATGTTGGAAGTGTGATGGAGAAGAAAGAGGTAACTTGGAGGATATGTTTTGGGAGTATAATGAGTTAGGAGTTTTTTTAAATTACCGACAGAGTACTTTGTCAGAAATACTGAGTGAGCAAATGGTTGTTAACTAAAAAATGATTCTTTGGGCTGTGGTACAAGTTTTGAATTGTCTAGACATAGTAAGGCCTTATTAAATTTAATTCATTAGCAACACTTATCTGTATCTATCATATCTATCATCTATATCTGTATCTCTTTATATATATATATATATATATATATATATATATACACATGCACATAGATATATTTAGTTACATATTGCAGCAAGATGAACACAAGCTGATTAGTAAATCAATTTCTTCATTGTCTGTTTCACTTTTCAGTTTGCCACCACAGTCTGGGTCAATTTGTACAGTAATGTTACTACTATACCAGTCTACTCATTTGGTTCCTGATCTCTTTTAGATTCACTCATAAACAAGACCTTTATATACTCAATCTCCTTCTTCTCAAGGAAATATTCCACACTCTCTTTCAAAGACAAATCCAGTCATTTTCAAGAGGTAACCACAGTATTTATTTGGTGAATCTATTTTGCACACAGAAGTTGACTACTATGAAGCACTTTGGAGAGCTCAGTTATTTAAGCCTAAAAGAGCATAATAATTGCAAACAACAAAGATATAATTAAGAATTTTAAACTAGTCAGTCTCTACAGCTTACCTACAAACTGATATTCTGCCCTTGAATAACAGAGACTATAGAGATGACAATATGCATTATTCATTAAGTTCTTTTCCACCTTAGAAATTTTGACTTAATAACACTTACCATGATATAGCACTCGGTCATTAAACAGAGAGACAAAACAGCATATGGTAGCAGCACTATGTTTGTGGACTTTTGTAGAGATTTCCACAAGACATATGCTTATAACATGTAGATTTTCATCTGATTATTCAGTAAACAACACTGATACTGTGGAGTTGCTTCTAGCCTCCATGAGGTCAATACTCTTCATTCTGGAATAAAGTGTACCATGTGATGTGCATCTTCCTGTAAATATGTGTTACCATATTTAAAGACATATACCTTCATAAATTAACTGTTTTCCAGGTCCACAAAGGACATGCAGAAAGTGCAAACAAAATCAAATGACCTCACAGATATCAATAAAAGTACAAAAATATTATTCTCTGCTGAGCAGGCAGGATTGAATCAACACTTCTCCTCCTGAACTGCCTCTGTTACTATATGAGGCCTCTGCTCCAGCTCATAAAGATGCATTTTCCAAGATGAAAAGATTGAATTGATTTATTATACTTGTCCTCCTTTTTAATAGTGGAAACCACAACCTCAGTTTGTAAAAGAAGAGACATTGTCTCATCCTAATGTCAAACATTAAAATAAACCATTAACCTTAACAAAGCTATCTCTGTCCAGTACTTGCCAGTATGTCTGGCATTTCCAGAAGGGTTTCATAAAAATGATGTAACCTTGCTACTCTGGACTCATTTATTCAATACTTTGACCTAATTTACAGCAATGGATCTAACTGGGTTTACTCTAATCATATATGTCATTCCAGAAAACCTAACAAAGTTAAAAGCACATTACCAGTCATACATACCAACAGTTAAAAAAATGAATGTAAGAAAACCAGATACAGTAGTTCATGAAAATAAAATAAAATTAACATTGATCCCTGAAATAGCAACACCCAGTGATTACAGTGTCTTATATACAGAGAGACACAAAATCATAAAACACCATGATTTGCAAGCAGAAATTAACTCAGTTCTAATAATAGTAAGAGCAATGGGTCTTATAAAAAAAAATATTTATTTATTTTACATTTGTTAATCTGGTTTGTCCAACTGAGTTTGCAAACAAACCCATTTTCAATGGAGACCCAAGGGGAAAAGCCCCAGCAAACATAAGGAAAGATAAATGACTTCTTTCAGCTTTTCCTGGTTAGGAGTTGCCACAGCAGATCACCTGTCCATTTATGACTGGCAGTGGAGTTTTACGATGTTGAGTTGCCAGCCTGGTGCCCAACCTTCCACAGAAGGCATGCATGCACTCACACCTAGGGCCAATTTAGAGTGCCCAATCCACCTACAGCATGTCTTTGGAATGTGGGAGGAAACCCACGTGACCACAGGGAGGGCATGCAGACTCTGCACAGAAGGCACCCCAGCCAAGGATCGAACCAGAGAGCTTCTTGCTGTAAGGTGGCAACGCTAACTGCTGCACCACTGCGGCTGCCCTCTAAGTAAAGATAAAGTGACAATATACAAATATTAAATAAAAATCACAATACAAAATAATTGTGAAAAAGAAAAGGTAATTAACTATTTGCATTGCATTGATAGTAAGCAACCCATTTTCAGTGGAGACCCAAGGGGAAAGAGCCCCAGCAAACATAAGCAAAGATAAACATATAGGTCAAAAACTATTAAAAATAACAATGCAAATATGAAATTAATTATAAAGAGAAAAACAAAAGAAAAAAATATGAACATTAAGGGTTGCACTGACAGCAGTGGTCTAAAGTTATTACATATAAGAATAAAAACAAAAAGATAATTGTTCAAAAGAAGAAAAATATACAGACATTGATAGGAAGTGGGGGAGATAAATAGTGTGGAGAAAAGGAGGGGGAGAGAAAGGAGGGGGCTATAGTAGTAGAGCTGAGGGTTTAGGAGGTTAGTTTAAGAAGAAGTTACTAACAGAGAAATAAAGTTAGGAGATGCAACAGGTTATACATTAGGACAGACTAAGACTGCATATGGTCAAAGCAACAGCATAATTTCAAGTTTAGTAGGTGAGATTTAAGCTCCTTTTTAAAACAAGGAAAGGAAAGGTTGGATCTAATATGGAGAGGAATTTTGTTCCAATTTAGTGAGACAGAGTGTTTGTAAAGTAGTTTGCCAATATTCCTTTTGGGGTTATAAACTGAGAGAAGATGTTGATCAGCACTCCAGAGAGGCCGGGGGGTGGGGGAGTAGAGAGTAACATGGTAGCTGAGAGCAGGGCAGGCAGAGGGGTTGTTGAGTATGGAAAAGGTACTGTGGAGTTGCAGTTGTAGAAGAAGGTGTGAAAATTCCAGCCACTGAAGTTTGTTTAGTGAGAGGCAGTGATGCAATGAGAGTGGTTGGTTTAGGATAAATCTGGCAGTTTTGTTGTATGTTTGTTCCAGTTTCTGCATTGAGGTAATTTGGATATCGGTAAAGAAGGGGGAAACATATAGAAGACTAAGTAAGGGAAATGCATACGCAAATGTGTGTTTAGTGGCAGTAGTGAGGAATTTTTTGCTCCTATAAAGCAGTCCAAGTTTTTGTTGTTTTTTTTGATGGCATGTTGTATGTGCAAGCTAAATTTTAGTCGGTCATCAATTATTATCCCAAGGAGTTTGGTGTGTGAGGCAGGGCAGATAGTGGTGCCATCTCGGTGGGAAAGAAAAACGTTGGATTTAAGGTGAGAGTGTTTGAGGTAGGAAGAAAAGGATTTGAGTTTTCTTAGGGTTAAGGATTAGTTGGTTGTTTCTGAGCCATTTTTCAACAGTGATAAAGGATTTTTGTGTTAGTGTGTGTAGTTCAGTGATAGTATTGGAGATAGATAAGAGAGTAGAGTCATCTGCATATTGTATTACAGATGAGAGACTGCAGGATGAATGTAGGTTGTTGGTAAAAATGTTGAAAAGGAATGATCCAAGTATGGAGCCTTGGAGTACTCCTGTTTGAACCGCAAGGAAGGGTGAGAAAACCTGCTGCCATCTAACTGCTTGTTTTCTGCCAGTAAGGTAGGATTGGAACCAGCCAAGAATAGAAGGAGAGAGGTTTAGGTCTGAGAGTTTGTTAAGAAGTATGAGGTGAGACACAGTGTAGAAGGCTTTAGAGAGATCAAGGAATAGACAGGAGATGAGGAGGTTGGTGCCCCAAGCTTCTGCAACCTTCTGAGTAAAGGACAGTAAGGCAGTTGAGGTATTGTGTTTAGGGCAGAAACCATGTTATGAGGGGTGAGAAGATTTTCATGAATGAGATAGGACAGTAGTTGAGTATGTATACATTTTTCAGGGATCTTAGAGGGCAGTGAGAGAATAGTGATAGGTCTATAGCTGGAGGGTTCAGTAGAGTTGCCACCTTTGTGCAGAAAAGTGATATAGAAAGATTTCCATATTTCCGGTATGGTAGATTCCTGAATGGAGTGGTTGATTAAGATAGATAAAGGATATGCAATAAAGTCAGCAGCAAATTTCAGAAATTGTGGGGGGGGGGGTTATCAATGGACGGAGAGCATGGATTTAGTTTAAGAAACAGGGATTTGATATATTTAGTAGATATAGGTCGCAAGGTAAAAGGCTGAGAGACAGAGCAGCATAGAGGTCTAGGGGGAGGTGAGGGTGACACAGAAGAGTTGAGATGAGCAGAGTTACCAGAGGGTAAGAGTTTAGAGATGCTGTCTATTGAAGTGTTTATTGAATAAGTCTGCAGTTTCAGAGGGAGTGTGATAGGGTAAAGGTTAGGGATGGTAGGAAAACCAGTAAACCAGTGTGGAGCAGGGTGTTGATAGTACTCCAGACTTTTTTGAGGTCATTTGGGTGAGAACTTTGAAATTTAGTGAAATATTGGTGTCTATCCAAAATAGTACATTTTTTACACAATTTCTGAGTTGCTTATAACCTTGAAGAAAGGTGGGAGTTTTAGTGGTCTGCCATTTTTTTTCCATAGAGCATCTCTTGCATCAAAGCATGAATAGCTTTGGAGAGCCAGGGTGCAAAATTTAGATATGATACTGATACATGTAACTCCATATGAATTGCAAGAGGGGTCAGTTCTGGGCACATTGCTTGTTCTGAGAAGAGCACTTTTGGATAACATCAAAGATTAATACAATACTAAGTTTATAACTATAATCATACTTTGACTCAGGAATGGGGCCTATAACCATCAAGGCATTAGAAACCCAAAAGACTTTGAGAAATTAAACCAACAGAATACAAATAATGTTTTTCTTAATGAGTCACTCACAAAAAAGAAACAATTGGCAGATATATTCCTATATTCTTATTTCATTGTAATTTCCAGATATTCATTTCTCTATTTCCTATTTCTTTAGTACATTAATAAAGTTTTTTAATGAGTTATACAAAATTTGAAAACAAAATGGGTTTATATACCCTTATAACTGTAAACAGTAATATATTCATTAAGTAATTAAGAAATGACATCAATAAGCTAAGGAATACGCATTTAAATACACAGGCCAGATTCATTAACATCTACAGTAAGTGTACACTAAGTATACCCAGTCTGTATTCAACAGCATTCCTTTCACATTTGTGTGCTTTCTAGTCACTCAGAAAGATTACACTAACTACTGCATGTAGTCTATACTGTGCAGTAACTTTATGAATCCCACTCTATATTTAAGGATGCAAGAAAATCAGTAGGAAACTAAAATTAGTAGGAAGAAGGTGTGATTTATGTTTGTGTTGCATGTTCACTCAAAGATGTACACTTAGTGTAGGCCTAAATGAATCCCAGGGAGAGTTCATTAAGATATCCAGAGTTCAAGTCCCAAATTCAAACCATACCACTATTTCGTAGGAGACTTTTCCAAAACCACTTCATTATTCATGCCAAACAGATAGAGTGTATTAAATGCAACATCGTCTACACCAGTGATAAAAAACCTAGATGTGACATGATGTTCAATATAGAGCGTCAGTCCTTAAGTAATTGTGCATGAATCTGAATAATATATTTAATTATATATCTTTTTGCATAACCATTCCAGCATTCTATAATTAAATTTAAATGTTTCCTATGCAGAATCAATCTTTTTGTTAAACTTGTCTGATATCGTGATATGTTCGAAATTCTCAAATTTGTTTTTGAATATTTTTGCAGACAGAGTTTATGAAGGGGAAAGAAGAGCACAGGGCCATAAACCTTGGTAGGGCAGTTTTAATGTCCATATAATGCAATGATTTAGCATTTATTATGAACCATTCTTCATACATAAAACATAGGTCGACTGAGCAGTTTCCAAACTGAAATGTATTATTTGCTTGATGTTCTGAGGCATTTCTAAATTGGATCAAAATCAAGTACTCTCTCATCATCCTGCTGGACTGTGTCTTCAATCTGATGTCCATCTGTAACACTGGTCACTTCTTAGGTACCATTGCATCTACTTTCTTTATATGAAATAATTTGTATAAAAAATAGATACCTCTCAATAAATTGTCACAAGCAAAAGGATGACAGATAGAAGCATTCTGTGATCTGAGATACTTAATAGGTTTTCCCACAACACTAGAAAAGTTCTTAAATCTAGTCTTGTTTTAGAAATCCTCTCTGAATTTCTTTTGTAGTTTTCCTAAATAATTATTCCCTTTGCTTAGGCTCAAAATGCTTTTTTTTCATATAGTTTTACTTATATATAATCTATGAATGGAAACAGTTAGAAAGTATGAAGTAAAACACTCCTCAGGATGTAGAACATATAAACATCCTTTGAAGTACTACTTATTGCAAACCATTTCACCCGCATAACATATCTGTAGGCCAAACAGTCATTGCATGTACAAAGACATACAATAGGAATTGACAGTTATAGTTACAAAATAAGAAGAAATGCCCAAGGGGTAGTAACACCCACAATTATGTGCAACTGGATGGAGAAGCACCAGGGAATATGTAGCCCGATTTGCTGCCAGTGCTTGTCTTCCATCATACATTACTAATTTGATACATTCGCTATTGAATAAAATAAGACAATTTTCAGTTTGTACTGAAGAAAAGGTCAATAGCAACTATCTAAGGTGAGAGACTTGTGTGAGCAATATTTTCTGCAGAGGATGGAGACAGCATTTTAAGAAGGTTCATTTTGAATATGCCTGGTACTGCTTTTGTAGAATGCCATTTAACAGATGATAAATAAAATTAAAAATAAATAGAAATAAAAATAGAATAATAAACCCTTACAATATATGGAAACACTAATTCCCATGTCACTAATTTGGGTAAAGAGATCAGAAGTAATGACTGACCTGATTATATATAGAATCTTATATTATTAAGGTGCAGCAGTTCTGTTTTCCTCAAGTTTTCTTGCATTTTGCTAGAAATTTCTAATGTTAAGAGAGTAGAACCTGTTATTTATTTTACTGAAAAAAATATATGTAGTCTGCAGATGTTGTTTTTTCATCATAACTGATAACTTCAAATAGACAAAACAAGGCCCAAGTGTTAATAAATGGGCCTTGCTTTGTTTCTTTTCTTATGAGGAACTTGAGGAGCCATATAGTTGATTTCTGAATATGCAAATATTTCACTTTCCTTTTGAGTTTACTAGTCAGATCCCCTCTGCTGTAAATCATCTTGGGAGCATAATATTCAAATTTGTGGCTCTTCTCTCTCCAGTACAGCACTTATAAGTGTACACAGACCAAGGTGTGGAGGAAAAGTCGTGGAGAGCAAATACTCTTCAACCTCTTAGCTTTCAATGGTTAGAAGTCCAATAAAGTCTGAGAAAATGCACACAATGGACGTATCAGGAATAGGGAATAGGGGATGGGTGATGATTTCCTGAAATCATTGCACTGCCTGGTCTGCCAACTTGAGATTCTAACTTGACCGCTATATTCATAAATTATCATAGATCTCTGAACATAATTTCCTATCAGACTCCTCACTCACCACAAAAAGTAAAAAGAAGACAGATTCATCTTCCCAGCAAGTCAGGCAGCCCTCTTGGCAAATGTAAGCATTTGTGGCACCAAGTAAGGAGTAACTGGGAGATCTAGTTTGGGACAGAGGGGAAGCTAGAGAGTACAACCTGAAGCTTTAGAATTCTGAACAGAAACACTACAATACATATATTCATAACTTGTTATCCAGTATAATTTAATTTATACTATATATAATGGTGACACAATAAAAATGCTACTCATAATTATGACAGATGCTACAGTATTTCTTGAAAAGTGTACATTCCACTTGGTTTACCTTTAGAAAAATAACAGAAACTTTTCACCTCAAAAGGTCAGCATTTAGCCTTTCACCTAAGGGAAGATGACATCATGCTCTGGTTGTGACCCTGATAGAAACGTCATCTTTTAAACCTTCTGATCTCAAGGCCCGATCATGGCATTGAGACCTATATTTCCATAACCAAAATTGAATGAATAAAACAATGGGCTTTGTATTGCATGATATGTCCAACTGGGAAGACAAACTGCTTTCTTGTTTCATAGTTTAACAGCCTTCCCAGTGCTTACTAGAATATATGCTATGTGATCTTCATTTATGAGATTTTTAAAGAAACTATACAAACTGTATTGTGCAAAATATACACATATAAGCATCTAAAGCTCGGTGGAACTTTCCAAAGGCAAAATCTAAGAACAAGTTCAAGTTAAGTGGCTTCTTTAAGTAAAATAATAACATAATAGGCAAAAGATGTAGGGTGTGAATCTAGCAGTCCATGCTTATGTCTATAATATGGATTCTCTTGACATGCTCAAAGTTTCAAAACTTCGAACTCCAAATGGTCTAGACCATAAAATCAAAGTTTTGAAATTTGGATATTTTGAAATGAGAGCAATGTACAGTGTGGAGCAGGAAATTTACTGTTTTCCTCACTGTAGTGTGATCTCAGAGTTGGTATATTTATTTATCAAGGGGTGTGCGTGGCGCAGCCCCTCACATGAGGGGTGCAGGGGGGCTAGTCCCCCTGCAAAAGCATATTTTTTTTATTACAATTTTGAAGTTTCAGAAATTCGATCCCTGTAATATAGATATGCATACACACACACAGACACACACACACAAAAAAAGTAAAGACATATGCAAGAAATTCCACTGCAAAGCATTATTTTTCCTATGGGAATCAACTTGCAACTGCTAATAACCCCCCCCCCCCATAGTTTATCACACAAAAACACCATGGTTGCCCAACCAGAAGGCAAGGTCAAGCTCCTTGAAAAAGTAAACCTCATTGTGACAGCTCAGAAATCGTTCATTCTTTCCAGTCACGCTTTCATCTCTGATAACCATTACATCATCCTAATCAGTAATCACTATTCATTTGTTAGTTGTGTACCAGAATATGTGTAATCCTTTTCACACCTTCTGAGAAAAGAAAGCCAATCCTACTGCTTCATATTTTGCTGTCGTGATTAGTGAGGATAAGGAATTGGGATTACATGAACCCATGTTCTTAGTTTTGTGCTTATTGGTGATGGTTTGGGCTGCATGGCAACTATCCTGCAGCTCCCAAACTGAGAAGAAGCATTTATGTTGTAATATCTCTCCATAATAGCAGGGACTTTTGATTGTATGCACATTATGGCACAACAACAACCTTCAAGTCCATGATATTAGATCATCAAAGAAGAAACAGGCCCTTAAAATGTATTTTACTGGGAATAGAAGCTTTATTTTCTTGAGCAGTAATGGTGCGAGTTGTCATCTTTTGCTGTTTCTTAGAAGATTGAGATATGCCACATTAGGGGAAAAATATCTTTTTCACCCTAGAGAAATACAACAGTGCCTTCGTATATATGAATGATCTTCCTAGTACAGAAAATCTCAAGCTGGTGTTTGCTGAAGAATAATATTAACTAAGATCAGTATTTTTCTTTCACTTTTTCTGTGTTGCAGTAACTGTTTCACTTACAGGTGAAAATATTAGCCTTTAAGGGACACTCATAATAATAAATGTGTCTACAGTTGTAACCATCAGTTACAATTAAAAAAGTAAGTCATTCTTTTACAAAACTCCTCAATGAGCCACTGAATTCCATATACACTGATCGTAGATTCTTTATCATTAACACCCTTAAAAACATCCATCAGGGAAATATATGTCACATCTTTGTCCCTCAGTAAATCAGTCTGAAGTAAGGGAAAAGCTGAGTAAGCATTTATATCAACTGGTTAATCAGAATATGATGCAAATGGCCATGACATATATTAATGTACCACAGTTTTGAAAACAACACTTCCACCTTCAAATACAGTTAAGGATTTCTTCATCTTATGGCAACTATTTTGTTAGCATGGACTTGTACTAAAATATTTTATCCTGTGCTTTTTTATGAGATTTCTGAATGATTATCCCATTAGTACACAGTTGAACCAATAAAATATTTTATTCATTGCTAATTATGCAGTGGCTAATTTTTTTGTTTGTTTTAAAAATTTCACTTATAATGTCAGAAAACTGACTTATTACACCAAACAATGTAGCAGCAAACTTATCTAAATAGCCTACTATATCAGTGTGTTCTGTATAAACCCATACACCTATTAATCTGTAATGGTGGGTGGCACTAAGGCATGAAAGCATGATTCAGACAGCTCATACTACAGAGTTCTGGTTTATGCCTGTACCCCTGATTGCTTCCCAGTCTTACTGTCAGTAATGACTGTCATTGCAGTTAGGCAGGTGTGACCACTGGTGATCACAGAAATGACCTGCTGATGTCAGTCAACTATCTGCATGTCAGGGGTTTCAGAACAGTCTGTAGGGTCTGCATTAGATTCAGCTGACTGGAAGTATTTTTAGCACTGCCTTACCCTATTAAACTTCATCTTATAGGTTCATAGGTTCATAGGTTTATACTAGGCTATCTGCCCTAAGGCATTTATAAGTCTAGCCCAAATTATTGTGGCTTACGCCACCCCTTATATGAAAAAATACTGTGCCCATTAGTTTGTTGTGCCTCTGTCCAGCAGTGACACAGAGTTGATTCCTGGGGTAAACCTACGATCTCCCATCCACAGGTCTAGATTTCTCTTGAACAGAGTCAGCGAGGTGCTCTGCCTCACATGGACTGGGATTTTATTCCACAGCATAGGGAGTCTCTGAGTGATAAATCTATCCCTCCAGCACGTCCTATTTATATCCGTGCTAAGGTTTAAGTTGCTTGCTCTAGTGGTTTTGGTGGATTTGGATTTTTTGAGGTGGAGCATGTCCATTAATTCCGGGTTGGACATGGCCTTGTATGTCAGGCACATGTCACCTCTGAGCAGACAGTATGCGACTGAATAGAGCTGGTGTTTCTTCAATCTGGCAGCATATGACAGATTTTGGAGTCCCTTTATCCTTTTGGTGAGGAACTTTTGGGGTCTCTCCAATTGCTGCAGATGTCGGGTGAGATACATCCCGAATGGGGCATTGTACTCGATCATTGGTCTGATAAGTGAAGAGTACAGGGGAACAATGACCTCACTAGATCTGGATGTGAATCCCTTCATGATCAGGTGGGCAATGTAGAAGGTCTTTCTAACCACTTTAGCAATGTGAGTGTCAAAAGAAAGGCCACTGTCAACCTGGGTCCCCAGGTCCCTGATAACCTCTTCTGTGCTTAGTGGATTGCCACCTATATGGTAGCTTGGGGTTACCTTGTTTTTCCCGAAGGGTATGACTATACATTTTTGGCGCTTAACTTCAGGCCATGGCTCTGGCACCAGCTATCTGTTTCCGTGAGTCCCTTCTGAAGGATATCCGTGTCCGATGCACTTTCCACTATGGCCCAGTTTGCAGTCGCCTGCAAACTTTGTCAGCCAAAGTCCTCCCATGTTGGCCTGTACTTCTGAGAAGTAGATGCCAAACAATAGGGGCCAAGGACCGAGCCCTGTGGGACACCACTTGTGACCGGCTTGGAGTCTGACACAGCGCCAGCAACTCTAACCCTGTGGGTTCTGTCCTTAAGCCAGTTTGCAACCCATCTTGTGACATATGGGTTTACATTTAAGCTGGTAAGTTTTTCTACAATACCCGAGTGGGGTATTGTGTCGAAAGCCTTTGCAAGGTCAAGGTAGGCTGTATGGACTGCCTTTCCTCATCAATGGCCTTGGTGACTGTTTCAAGAAGTCAACCAAGTTCAAAAGGCATGATCTTCCCTTGACAAAGCCAAACTGGGTCGGGTCCAATGTCTGCAAGTCCCCTATATCTTTGTTTATGAGCTCCATTATGATCCTCTCCATAGCTTTGCAGACTAGACTTGTTAAGCTTATGGGGCGGTAATTACCAGGGTCTGTAGAGGCACCGCCTTTGTGGAGTGGGACCACAGTTGCCGTACGCCACTCCTTGGGCACGTATCCTGTGGTAAGGCTGAGATTAAACAGCTGCCTTATGTGCGGGTTTAATTCCTCATTTAGCTCGTGTAGCACACAGCTGGGGACACCATCCGGTCCCATTGATGCTGTGTTTTTAGCTTTAGAGAGAGCAGCTTTAACCTGCGCATTTGAGATGTCTGGGAGGCTACACTCGGCTGGGATAGTTATCTCTCCTTTAGGGGAGAGGGGTGAAGTTTGCACTGAACCTGTCTGCCAGTATGTTGGCAATGTCTGTGGGTTCAGTGATTTTTGTATCATTTTGGACTAATTCTGAGCATATCTGGGAGTTTCCACCCAGGTTCCTAACATAGCTGAAAAAGGCCTTATGATTGTCCTTTGAATCCATGGCAATTTTTCTCTCAAAATTGGCCTTAGTTGATTTTATGAGTGCTCGTATTTTTTACTAATAATGATCAGGGGTGACTTCCCTTTTATGGATTTTGTTCTATCATGTAATAGCTTTCTCCTCTTATTGTAAAGTTTGTTAATGGCTGGGGTCCACCAGACTGGACATTTGCCCTTTGTGGAAAGAGTCTTGGTTTTATTTGGGATTGCCTGATCCATGCAGTCCTGGAGGTGTTCATAGAAGGCATTTGTAAGGGCTTCCGCAGCTTGGGTTGTGGTTTCCTCTGGCTCAGGGGCCTTGAAGGATACCACACCAGTCTTGAGTAGTGTGAAGTTTGCTTTAGAGAAGTTCTTCACTATGGTCTTTTTGCTTGGGGTGGGGCGGGATGTGGATTTCCAGTGAGATTAGTTTATGATCAGATCTCACCAATGAGGGATATACTTCCGGTGTGGAGCATTTTGTCCCCATGTTTGTGACAATGAGATCTAGTATATTTTCTCCTCTCGTGGGAACAGTGACTAGCTGTTCCATGGCATTTGAATTTATGAACTCCAGGAACCGTTGGGCTAGAAAGTTAGGGCTTGAGTAATGTTCCCAGTCTATATTCGGGTAGTTGAAGTCACCCAATATGATGGTGTTTGGAGATACATTTATACCCTCCAGTGTCTTCAGGAAGGCTGTGTGGGGTTCCTGAGTTTGAGAGGGTGGCCTGTAGCATGCTACAATTTGTAGAGCAGTTTTGCCTATGGTTAGTTGCACCTGGATGGTTTTCAAGCTTAGGCGTTGCCACCAACCTGGAGGTGTGAGTATCCTTTATGAATATGGATACACCCTCCTTTTGTGGTGTGGTCCGGGTTTTGGGGCCGGAACGCATGATATGAGGTAAAACCTAATAGTGCCTGGGTGCTCTCAGGAGCCTTGAACCAGGTTTCAGTTACAGCACAGACATCGATGTTCTCCATACTGAGAAGGGCCTCGAGTGCGTGCATTTTGAGATTTAGACTTCTGGCATTGAGCAGCATTACCCTCAGTTTCTTCCCATTTTTGTTTTCTAGGGTGGTAGGTTTAGAATTTGAGCCTTGCCTAAAAAGGCACTATGGGGTGGCAAGAGCCTTAGCCAATATCCGGAATCCCAGGGGTGACAGGTGCAAGCCGTCCCTTGCGAAGCAGCGTGGCTTGTCAAGCATGTCATCCCAGGCAGACAGACACTGGATCCCTTTGAATGACACCAGACATTAAGCCAATTGTTAAAGCTGATCATCTTGTCTCTATATTGTGGCATCATTCTTGGTGAAGGAAGGATACTGTTCAGGGTTAGGGTCATACCTGCCTGGGCTACATAATCAGAGAGCTCCTCTATGTCTCTTTTCATGTAGTCCAGGGAGGTACGTCTCAGGTCGCTCACACCAGCATGGACAATGACTGTGTCATATTTGTACTTGCCATGGAGTGACCCGAGTGCTTGTGTTATGTGGCGGATTCTAGCGCCCGATAGGCAGCTTACTGTGACCCTCTCCTTGTTCAGCCTGGTGAGTGGGACATCAGTGTGTCTGACTATGGAGTCACCTATGACAAGTATGTTTGGTGTTGTATTTGGCCTTAAGGGCTGTGACTGCTTTGCACACTGCTTTTGTGGTTTATGTGTTGCTTGTGGGGTGTCTTGAGGTAGCAGTTGTTTGGGTGTCTGCTTTGGAGGCCTCTGCTGTTTAGGTAAATTTTTACTCAGAGCCTCCGAGTATGTCTTTGTGTGTTTATGTGTTTGATTCAGTGGAGTGGTAGCATTATGTGAGGCTGGTTTTGTGGTGTGTGTAGTTGCCTTCTCCTCCTGTCTGGTCTTGCCAGTCCTGAGTTGAGAGAGCTCAGCCTCCAGTTTGGCTAAATAGCTGCATCTCTCGCAAGTATTTGTGTTATGTGGGAGGAGGAGAGGGTTGTCTGTGTACATGAGGCAGTTATAACATTGCCTCAAGATTCCCAGATTCACCAGCTGGACCGGAGAGGAGATTGACAACTGCATGCTCTTTAACTACAGTGCATTGACAGTGCAATGCAGCATGCTGGATTGCATATGATGGGATGTGCCTGGGGTCATATGATGTAGTGAAAAACAGTTCTTCGAACAGTCTAGTGAATTTTCTGTCTATTGAATGGCTTGACAGAGCAGACTGGGTAGACAACAGTTCTTTGCCTGTTCATCCAGATGGATAGTTTTTTGTGCTATAAAATTGAATGTCTTTAATACTAAAGGAGCATGGTTATTTGGTTAGTTAGTTAGTTAGTTAGTTAGTTAGTTAGTTAGTTAGTTAGTTAACTGGTTATGCATTTATTAATTACCTGGATCAATTAGCCTACCTAAAAGGTTTTCATGATATCAGTACCAATATTTTGTTCAACAGATCCTTCATGCAGTGAATAAGGAGTCAATCACTCCACACATTTCTTCAGCAGATTAAAATGTTTACCTTTGTATTATTTTTTCAAACCCAGAAATACTAATGAATGTACACATTTATGTGCATGTTTGTGTGGAGTCAGTGTATACCTGTCTGCATTCAATTAGGTGAAGTTTTCAAGCATAGTAACACCATGGTATATGCAGACATTGCTTTTTATCTGCCTTTCTTGTGTGTGAGTTTTGCCATTGTGCCTCCCCACAGTCAAGGCTCTCCCCAACAGCACTTAGTCCATTCATTCCATTAACCCAAAATTTTATCTAATATCAGGGTAAAAGGTGCCTAAAGTGGGTATTATTCAGTTAGCCATAAGAATGCTTCATGCACTCACCAGGATCCTGGAAAAGAGGGTATTCAAAATAGCCTATCCCTGCCCTCAGACAAGATGACATACAATCTGCATCACTGCTAAAGCAGCAATGCCTTTATCATGTGAGTTCATGCTTCTAAATACCAATCATGTACTACAACCATCCAATGGCATGGTGAGCCTTGCATGGGTTCTCAGGCTATCCATTTGCATTGCTTCTGCATGCTGTCCTGTCCCCAGGATAGCCATACATGTTTACATTTTACTATTCTGCTTCTTCTGCAGCAGTTTTTATTTGAGATCCATAACACATATCAGGCAAATTCATTTTTAGAAGGTATAAATCCTTTGTATAATGATCCTAACAGGCACTGTTTACTTTG
This sequence comes from Protopterus annectens, assembly GCF_019279795.1. Taxonomy (NCBI): domain Eukaryota; kingdom Metazoa; phylum Chordata; order Ceratodontiformes; family Protopteridae; genus Protopterus; species Protopterus annectens. The sequence goes on from NC_056741.1 coordinate 200,718,712, forward strand.
TCAGTTATATTACTGTCACTTGACTTTAATGTCTGGCAGCTTGATGCTCTGAGTCATGACCCAACCCAGCCATCATTTCATCATATTTCACTTCTGTATAATTTAAGCTATAATTTGTTTACTTTATATTCTTTGTAGTCTTACAGACACCATTTCACAGACAAGCACCAGCTCATGCACATTTCCCAAAGTCCAACCCATTTTTTTATAGTCATCGATTCCTTTTTTCTCAGTTGTTTAGCTAGGCATCTGGTGTGCTTTAGCCTGTTTTGGTTCTGAATAGTTGAGACGACATGAATTTGAATCTTGTATTTTATTGGGCTCTTTCCATTTTCTATCCCACCTGCAGATCAGCAGTTTCAGAGAATGACAGCACTGTAAACCAATCACATCTTCACAAGAGAAGGACACACCTCTCTAAATCAAACATGCTTTATTTGTCATAGCTCATGTCACAGTTCCCCCAGTGAAAATGGTGACATCACCAAACATAATCATTGGCATAAGCTTTATACTAAATGTTCTCATCAAAGAAAAACTGCAAAGCTTAAAGGTTTTTTTTTTTTTTGGCAACCTGCAAGAATAGTTTTCCACTGATGAGAAACATGCAGTCTAATAATAAACTCTGTTGATATGTTCACATTTCATCTGTTATTTCAGAGGGCATTCCATATTGCCTCCTATAGTTTGTAGAGGCTGTGTAATACCAAATAAATGATAATATGTCCATGACTAACACATTTATGACATGATTTCATAAGAATGATAAGTTCTGTGCTGTTGATAATAAAACAATAACACTGGAAATATCCCAGGAAACTTTACATGCCCTACACCAATCACTGACTGTCTTAGTGAATAAACTCACGACTGCTTATTTCACGCAGTTATTCTAATACTTTAATCTGCATGCCATCCCTGCATTCACGTGGGTTTACTCCGGGTACTCTGGTTTCCTTCCACATTCCAAACACATACATTTGGAGTGTTTCTCCCCAGGCTTCCTCTGAAAATAGGCTCTATCCTAGTCAGACTTCCCTGGTCAACAAATGTTAAATAAAATAAATAAGTCATTTTCTGCAAGAATAAAGGGTATGATGCCAGGGCACTTCTATAGGCTAGGCTTGTAAAGGCTCCAGGGCCATTAGCCTAGTACACACCTATGAACCTATGAACATATTGCAATTGGGATCTTCAGATACAAGAAGGGTGGTACTATATATCATCCCCAAACGGTTGAATGCTGGGTAAGGTGGTACTGTAATATGGTCGTAGGGTTATACTAGTCAATTTATCCAGAAGACCATGAAGTCCTGAGCTATTACTGTTTACCTACTTTTCCTGTACACTTGTCTATAAGGCACTGATGGGCAAGACTCAGAGTAATTTCATGATTACCTATACATTTACCAACAGGATATTTAAAAAGAGTGAGAGAGTTGTATTGTTTAATATGGAGTGAGAACTTGTTCCAAAAGTAAGATATCCTTTGGGAAAGATATCCATCCCATTAACTGGTATTCTGTGTATTATGATGCAGAATTTTTTCCATAGAGCTGGAACTTGTGATGTTTCCATTTTGTTAACAAGAAACATCTTTATTAAAAGATCACTTATAACATAGGCAATTGTACATTTATGTAAATGAAAACAAACCATACTGACAGTCTCAGTTGCAAGCATTTTACCCAACAGACCGTATTAACATAATTTTAGTTGCAAATATTATATATCACTTATAATCTACACAGTCATTGTCAGTCATACATTACATAGCTGATTTATTTGTATTATTTATATATTTACATTTGTTGACCGTGAAAATCCAACTGGACACCGGTCCTTTCAGCGGAGGCCCAGGGAGAAAAGCTCCACAATAAAAACAACAATTAAAAACAACAATTAATTACAAGTTGCAAGAAGTATAGGTAGGTTTTGTTTAACAATAGTAGTAAACAGTTATAGTTCAAAATTAAATTAAGTATTTAGTTAAATGGTACAGCACTTATAACATAGGTGCCATAAAGACTAGCAAGTATTTTAATAGCTGAGCTAGCAGCTATTACCCTTGAATAACAGTGGCTAAGATTACAGCTGAGATATAGGTTTACAAGCAATGTTTTTAGCTGCAATCAGAGGTAGTTAGAGGGGTGGAAGAAAGGGATTAGAGAGGTTGGGGTAGAGATGTTAGAGAGGTTTGTTAGAGGGGCATGCCCAGTGCTCTTTTAGATGAGATTTTAGAGCAGCTTTGAAGTTAGTGCGTGATGATGACACAAAAGTTATAGTGTGAGGAAGGATATTTCATAATTTTGCTATGGAGGAGGAGAAGAGAGCTTCTCCAGCAGAGTTCCTGGTTCTAGTTACCTGTAATTGATTTTTGTTGCTGGAGCGTAGTGGTCTGGTAGTATGATAGGGTTGGAGTAGATTTTGGAGGGATGGGACTTTTAGAGGATAATTTAGTAGTTTGTGGGCGAGTGAGAGTTGGTACCACTGAAGGAGGTGAGGGAGTTCTAGCCAGCCTAGTTCAGGAAGTGACGTGCAGTGGTGGCTATGGTAGTTTGCGCCAGTGGCAAACCTTGCTATTTTGTTGTACAAGCTTCAAGTTTACCTAACTCACTTTGTCTTAAGTTGGTAAATATTGGAGAGGCATAGAGTAGAGTGGAGATAAGGTGGCTATTTGCAACTAAAATCTTGGCTGTTTTGGTGAGGAATTGCTTATTTCTGTATAAAGCTCTTAGTTTTTTGTGTACTTTTTTATGGTTAACGAGATGTGTATGTCAAACTTGAGGTTATTGTCAATTTCAACTCCAAGTAGTTTGGTGTGGTCTGTTGGAGGGATAATGGTGTTGCCACTGGCTTTAATATTAAATTGATGGGTGTTTAGATTGTGTTTGGTGGAAGATGAGGAGTTTTGTTTTGTTTGGGTTAAGTATTAATTGTGCATTTGAAAGCCAAGTTTCAACTGAGGAAAAGGCTCCATATGTGGTCTTTTGAAGTTCAGGTAGGGAGTGGGCCGAGCAGATGATGGTGGAATCATCTGCGTACTGTATGAGAGTGGCCTGCTTGGTAGCAGAGGCTAGATTATTAGTGAATATGGAAAAGAGTAAGAGTCCAAGGATGGATCCTTGGGGAACACCTATTGAGACAGGGAGTTGGGGGGCTATATCATTATGCCAAACAACGGATTGATGGCGGTCAGTCAGGTAGCTCTGGAACCAGTTTGTGACAGATTGAGAGAAGGATAGAGTATTGAGGACAGTGATGAGTTGTTTATGAGAGACCATGTTGAATGTTTTAGATAGGTCTAGGAAAGTTGCAGAGGCAAAATAACCATTGTTTATATGTTGGATTGTATTAGTGAAAGCAAGTAAGGCAGTGGTTGTGCTGTGGTATGGTCGGTCAGGTAGCTCTGGAACCAGTTTGTGACAGATTGAGAGAAGGATAGAGTATTGAGGACAGTGATGAGTTGTTTATGAGAGACCATGTTGAATGTTTTAGATAGGTCTAGGAAAGTTGCAGAGGCAAAATAACCATTGTTTATATGTTGGATTGTATTAGTGAAAGCAAGTAAGGCAGTGGTTGTGCTGTGGTATGGTCGGAAACCATGTTGTGTGTTAGATAGGAGGTTGTTAGTAAGGAGGTAGTTTAAAACTTGACACTGAATGCATCTCTCAAGTATTTTTGATAGAGGAGACAGAATTGCTATGGACCTGTAGTTGGTGAATTCTGTGGAGGGCCCACCTTTGTGTAGGGGGTTAATGTGGGATATTTTCCATCGTGAAGGGACATAGCTTTCAGATAAAGATCGGTTAACCAGGATTGCAACTGGGTAGGCTAGGGCTTCAGCTGCCATTTTAAGGTACTCAGCTGGGAGATTGTCAGCTGCTATTTTTGTGGGCTTTAGTTTCGATAAGAGTTTTTTTATGCTGGAGATAGGGATAGGAGAGAAAGCAAATGCAGTGGGCAGATTACTAGGTGTAGTTGGAGGGGTAGGGGAGAGGGGTTGTGTTGTTTTGCTAGTGATAGAATGGTTTGTGTGAAATGAGTGTTGAAGGAGGTGACAATGTTTTCAGAGGAGTTTGTTTTGTTTGGTGGACGGGTTCCTACTTTTCCTGGTTGGAGGATGGAGGATGGAGTTGTTGGTTGACCAGAATTGTTTAGGGTTGTTTAAGGATGGAGTTCAGGGCAGACATAATAAAGGTTTTTGTCCTGTTTTATTACATTTTTTTCTGTCTATCAGAGGTTTTTTTTTTAAATTTAAGATAATTTGCAGCTTCATAGGCCAGGCAGAGATTGCATCGTTCAGGACAGCAACAGACAAAATACAGTGATAGAGTGATAGAGCTTCCAAATGCTCTGTTTAGTTTAGGGAACGCATGCCTTTTTCATTGTTGAAACGTGTGTGGATCTACACATGCCATATGGGCCTGAAAAGAGAGAAGAACAGCAGGACAGTATTTCTCTTGGACCTCTAGGATATGCCTCTAACAATTAACTGGGTTAGGTAACAGAGTTTCTTAACAACAGTTGATACTTGTGGTCGAAGGAATATTTATTGCCCATGGCTGTGCTTAGTCTCTGATTGCAGTATCTATTTTTTGAGTTTGTGTGTTGGGGGGCATCTGTGTAAAAGGTGTAAGGCTGGTATTTCCCAAAAAGTACATCATTTTTTTTGCTATCCCATGGTCATGACACCTAGAACCTGTATTGTTAAGGCCCACTTGGATGACTTGGATGTTATTTAGAGAGCTGATGATATTCCTGTGTTTGAATTCATCATCATACAGTGTGAGACAGATACCCATTGGCATCACCTTTGATGTTAGAGGAGTGTGTGCCAAAGAGTAGTGGTCTCAGAACCCAGACCAGGGTGCCTGTGAAGAGCCTTCTAGTGTTGCATCAGCAAATGATTTGCAAAAGGGTTTATATTTAGCTATCTCAGTTTATCACTAATGCCAGAGTGTGGCACAATGCTGAGAGCACTGGCTAGGACTAGGTAGTTGGCATGCACCAGTTTGTCTTCACCCAGTGTTCTGTGTTGCTATCAAAAACATCAGCAAGGTTAAGTAAGTAATTGGTTTGGGTCAAGGGATTGTAAACTACCAATATCTCTACGTTTTGAGTGATAAAACATTTTGTCACCTTACAAATGAGGTTGGCAAAGTTAATTGGTCTTAAGACAATGGGCAAACTGTACATTAAATCCTGATTGGGGAACTAAGGTTCTCCAGTAGAGGTTAATGTATAGGCAATGTCTACTGAAAAACAAGTCCATTCCTATGGCAGCATATTAAGCCGCCATAAAGCTTGGACAGTTTAAAAGCAAATAGACACCAGTTTTTACACTCACTAAGCAGCACTTCTACCTAATGTTTCACACTTCTTTTAGTTTAATGAAGGCAAAATTAAAAGAAAAATTAAATAAAATAGGATAAAAAGAAAACTGTGTGTGTGTGTGTGTGTGTGTGTGTGTGTGTGTGTGTGTGTGTGTGTGTGTGTGTGTGTGTGTGAGACATGAGTGAGAGAGACAGAGATAGACTAGAGACAGCGCTAACTGCAAAAGGCAATCCAACAGAACTAATTCATTACATATTAAAAGCTATGAAACCCTTAATTTCTGGCATTATTGATTGAGCTTAATCCTCAGTGATTTCTCTAAAAAGTCAATGGACTGCAGTAAGCAGCAAAACCTCATACAATGGGTGGTGGGGTTGGAGGGGAGTTGGAATACCTTGCATTTTGTGCTTTTTTTTTTCATTTGCTCACAAGGAGGCATCTGAAGGCGTGTTCCCGCAACACAGTGGTTAAGTGTTGTGTGTGTGTGTGTGTGTGTGTGTGTGTGTGTGTGTGTGTGTGTGTGTGTGTGTGTGTGTGTGCTCGTTTCTCTCTGTATTTATGTGTATTAGTTTGCGTTTCAGAATGTATGTGTGTGTTTCTATTTATATGTGATTGAGTATGTCTGTCTGTCTGTATGTCAGTGTTTCTGAATGTGTGTGTGTGTAGACATTAAGTACTTACATAAATTATATTCTGAATGTAAAATACTTCCCTTCAGCAATTACAAATACTAAAACAAGTGTGAAACATTAGGTAGAAGAACTGTTTTACATAATAAATATATAAAACAGTATGTATATATATAAATATATATATATATATATAGAGAGAGAGAGAGAGAGAGAGAGATTAATAAAGAACAAATACAAAACAATTGATTACATACCCCATTCTGTAAGCACAATCATACTCTCCTGGCTGTGTGTTATTGTGGAAACGATGCCCTTCCAGGGGTGGTGAGGTTCTCTGCCAATGGTATCAGCCTTCAGAATATCCCTGGACTTGTATTATTTCCAGATTAACACATTCCCTGCTGGTTATTGTTGCTTGCATAATTCCCAAGTTCAGTGGTTAGGCCATCCTTGTGGAGGAGAACCACGACAGCTGTTTCAGTATGTAACCAATAGAAAGGCAAAGATTAAACAGATTTACAAGGGAATCTTTGAGGTAGTGTTCCATACCAACAAGGAAATATCCTGCTATTAAACAGATTTACAAGGGAGTCTGTGAGGTAATGCTCCATACCAACAAGGAAACATCCTGCTATTAAACAGATTTACAAGGGAGTCTGTGAGGTAGTTTTCCAAACCAACAAGGATATATCCTGCTATTAAATAAATTTACAAGGGAGTCTGTGAGGTAGCGTTCCATACCAACAAGGAAACATCCTGCTATTAAACAGATTTACAAGGGAGTCTGTGAGGTAGTTTTCCATACCAACAAGGATATATACTGCTATTAAATAGATTTACAAGGGAGTCTGTGAGGTAGTGGTCCATACCAACAAGGAAATATCCTGCTATTAAACAGATTTATAAGGGAGTCTGTGAGGTAGTGTTCCATACCAACAAGGATATATCCTGATATTAAATAGATTTACAAGGGAGTCTGTGAGGTAGTGTTCCATACCAACAAGGAAATATCCTGCTATTAAACAGATTTATAAGTGAGTCTGTGAGGTAGTGTTCCATACCAGCAAGGAAATATCCTGCTATTAAACAGATTTACAAGGGAGTCTGTGAGGTAGTGTTCCACACCAACAAGGAAACATCCTGCTATTAAACCAATTTACAAGGGAGTCTGTGAGGTAGTGTTTCATACCAACAAGGAAATATCCTGTTGTTTAACAGATTTACAAGGGAGTCTGTGAGGTAGTGTTCCATGCCAACAAGGAAACATCCTGCTATTAAACCGATTTACTAGGGAAGTTGTGAGGTAGTATTTCATGCTAACAAGGAAGCATCCTGCTATTCTGCCTGAAGGCAAAGCAACTGGCTGAATTTAATTGTACTCTGAATAGTCACTGCAATGGCAGATTTCTCATTGGTCCCAAGGTTCAGTGACAATAGATCTGACAATGTTTAGAGCAAGGCTGCAGGGAAGCAGATACAAACGTGGATTATGGATAACTTCTCTCTCCTCATAAAATTATTTGTAAACAGATAATTTATGTTGCAAAAGAGATTCAGATCTCTTGAACAGGTTTGTATGTCCCTATTGGACTTAAATGTGCAGTAGGTCTCACAGGATAGGGTCTGGTGATGCTCTGTACACGAGAGCAGATATTGCCCTTCAGTAGCCTGTATTACACCAAGAAGAGGGATAAGGCTTTGAGATAGTTTCTGTATTTTGATGATTCATGCCTTTAATTTTCTTAGTAGGAAAGCATTGTGTGAATTTGATTTGTGTCAAATGTTTGAACAGGTACATACTAAAGGGGGATTATTTTCAATGATCACACTGATTAATGTGGAATATGATGGAATGATCATATCCCTGGACATAAATGACATACCCTTAGTAATAATCCATGCAATGAAAAAGTACTTTCTTACAACAGTGGATAGGTGGTGATTGAAGGACAATTCATTGATTACATGGGTTCCCAGATCCCTAACTACTGGATTAATTTGCACAGGTATGTTGTCCATGTGATAGTTACAACGGATTTCATGCTTGCTAAAAAAAGACTATTATACATTTCTTGGGATTCAGCTTTAGTGCATGGTTTTGATAACAGTTATTGGTTTGGGAAAACTCTATTAGAATATCATAGTGTCCTCTGGGAAGCTTATAACTGCAAGAAATTCACAGTCATCGGCAGACTTGGGTAGCCATAAACCCTTAACAGTAGCTTTTAACTCCTAGAAGTAAATGCCAAAGAGGGTGGCCCAAGGGCTAAACTCTGAGGTACACTGTTAGTGATAAGTATTTTGATGGAGGTAGAATATCCCACCCCAGTTTTCTGGGCTTTGTTTGTGAGATAATTCCAATGAGTTACGTAGGGATTACACTTAACTCGGAGAGTTTATCTACAATACCTGAGCATAAGAGTGCATTGAATGGGTTTGTGAGGTTTAGATATGCCATGTGTATTGATTTGCCCTCATCCATTGTTTCAATAACCTTCTCAAAGAAGGCAACCGGGTTAAGCAGGTAGGTTTTGCACTTAAAAAAGCCAAACCAACTTGGATTAAGAGTTTGTATGTTGCTTAGTTCCAGTTTATTAATTCCATACTGATCCTTTCCATAGCCTTAAATATGAGGCTGTTCAGACTTCTGGATCTATAATTTTCTGAGTTCATTGATGTCCTGCCTTTAAGTAAGGAAATGATGGTCTTTATCCTCCTTTTTTGTGGCACAAACTTGTTTCGAGGCTGACATTGAATAGCATCTGTATGAGGTCTGATAGGTCCTGTCCCAAGCTAGCCAGTAAGCAGACTAATATGTTATCTGAGCCCATAGAGGCAGTGTTCTTGGCCTTGTATTGATCCTTCAGGACTTGTTTATGGAAGATTTGTGGTGGTGTGCATATGTGGGTATGATATCTGGGAATGTAGGAGGCGTAGGAGGGATGAAGTTAGCACTGACCTAACCTGCCAGTAGACTGTCTGTCCCCATGGTCTGAGTATGTGATATCATTAACTATAAGCTCTGCACAGTGCTGGGCATTGCTCCTAAAGTTTTTAACACAGTTACAAAAGGCTTTATGGTTGTCCTTTGCTTGGGTATCCATTTTTACCTCATATCTGGCTTTGGTTAACTTGATCAGGGTCAGGCATTCCCTGTTATATTTAGCAAGAGCTTTTCTGCATCTTTAGAGCTACATTTATTTTGGGTGTAATGATTTGTTTTCTTTTATTAAAGAGCCTGTTTATATTTCAGTTCCACCACAGGAGTTTATTTTTGAATTTGGCATTTTATTTATATGTGTGTGTGTGTGGGGGGGGGAGGGCAGAGGCATCTAAGCAGCTATTCAAATGTGCATAACATTTGGCAGAAAGAATTCCATATACTGGAGTCATTGATTTCAAAGGGGATTTTGAATTTAGCCAGGTCATCACTCAGTTGCAGTAGATTAGCCTTATCACAATGCTTCTGGCTTCAGTTTTAAGCTGAATGTGACACATTTGTGGCCCAGTTTGATGAGTGATTGAGCTGCAGATTGAAAGGAGCACAGCTGTCCAATACTAGTGAGGGCCAAGTCAAGGATTTTTTGGCTGCTGGCTGGACTGCAGACTAACTGGTCCAGAGAGCTTGCATTGATGAAGTCTAGATATCTCTGGGCATATGTTTTAGAGGATATATTCATCTCCCTGTTAATGGAAGGATAGTTGAAGTCCTCTAGGAGAATGGTGTTTTGCTTAGTGCACAGGGACACCATGCAAGTTGGGTAGCAGTTATGGGCTGAATGGGACATCAAGGGGCACTCATAGTTAGCCATGTGATAAGCAGTCTTGTTAATGGTAAGTTGGATGTTGAGGAGCTGCAGATTTTCATCTTGCCTGGAGGTGAAGTTTTTTTTTTTTTAGAAATATGGAGACACTACCAGCTTTACTACCTTCATTTAGTACAGTGCGCCTGATTGTGTGTTAGGCATTCAAACCCTGCACTGATGTGGTGCTCTCAATGGTCTTGAATCAGGTCTCCATTACAGTGCATATATTGATGTTTTCAAGAGTAAGGACTGCTTGTAGGGGGTGGAGTTTATTGTTAATGCTCCTAGGATTGAGCAGCAGCACTTTTATGTTATCTGTTTTCTGTTTTGCTGTGTTGGAAGCATTTGAGGACTGTCATTGTCTAAAAATGTACTATAAGTATAGATAAAATTTTAGCCAGTATACAGATGTCTTAGAGGGATAGATGCAGACCATCCCTGGAAAAGCAGTTAGGATTGTCTTCTTTTGTCAATGCTAATATATAATGGACCTCTTTTAAATGACACCAAAGGTTAAGCCAATGTTGAAGTCTATAATTTTTTGGTTGGTATTGTTGCATCATTCTTGGTGATGGCAAAATGCTGCTAAAGGCTAGTTACACACCCACATTAGACACATATTCTGAAAACCCCATCATGTATCTCCTCAGATAGTCCATTGAGGTATGTCTCAAATCATTTTATACCTACATGCACAATGATTATGTCATATGTGTATTTGTGGTGCAAGGATTTGAGTGCCTGCATGATTTGATAAATCCTGGCATCGAATAGGCAACTGCCCATGACCTTCTCCTTGAACACCCTCATGCATGATGCACAAGTGTGTCTCGCAAAGAAGACACTTATGACTAGTATGCTCTTTTGTATAGAGGTCTATCTTATGGGCTTTAATGTATGATCCATGGTGAGTGCCGCCTAATTGTGTGTGTATATGTGAGGTTGCTGAGAGTATTTGTTTCTCAGGTTATGATTTAGAAAGGCTATTTTGTTTGATCTGATCCATGTTGAATAAGTTTAATGCACCGTTGTGTGACACTGAAAAACGTATTGTTATTTGTAGTGTCCTCATGTGAAAGTTTTGCCTTCAACAGCAATAAATTGCTACATCTTTCACACACTATCAGTTTGTTTATATAGTAAGTAGTTTTCAGTAAATGTAAGACAATTGTTACATTGTCTCAGGAAGCCCATTTCAATCAAGCTGGCTAAAGAGATGGTTGGAAATTGTAAATCCATGGTAACAGGTGCTTACTAATATGAGCTGAAAGAGGGAGGTAGTATCTATGATGTATGGAGATGATTACTGAAAGTGCTATCTGTCTAGTGGTGGAAATAATGTTGATCTCAGCACAGCTGCATGCAGCTACAAATCAATGATCATTAGCTTCTTTTCTTACCAGACACAAAAGAGTAGTATTACTGCCACAATGTTTCCTAAGATGCAGTATTAACTTAGATGTTGCTGTGTTTAGTACACTTGCTATAGTCTTCGCTTGGTAGGCACCACAGATAGAACCCAGAGCAGCTATATGCAGCAAATAACTGATTTGCACAAAGGCTCAGAAAATAATCTCTCCAGATTGTAACCAGACCACCACTTACTGACGTTTCATACACACTGGCCAGAAAACAGCATTAGTCAATGCCCCTCTGCTCCTTCTCTCACCAGAAGCAAAGTAGTAGCAACATACCTCTTAACTGTCTAGATTTTCACTGAATGTCCAGATTTTTGCCTCATATTTGTGATCTGTTCTACATAAAATGTATGGCTTTCTGGCAAGTCACTGAAGATTGAAGTAATTAAATAATGATAGACAATAGTTTCACACTTCATATCTTTCAGAAAATGCAGGCTATCACAAATTCTATTATTCTAGCAATATCTCTCAATTATCCTGAATTTCCTGAGAACACCCATTTTTACCTCTAAATAAAGCTGCATTCCTGTCCACTTGAATTGGGTGCATGTTGTCCCACAATTTGCAGTAAACAGACCTTTGTTCTGGCTGTAGATGTTCCAGCAAATCAGAATGTCACTTTCCTGTAGCTAATTTGCATATTGCTGCCAAGCAGCATACCTGAGATGATTTGTGTTTTTCTAGCAGGTACACTCAGTCTGCATATTAACCAATGTTAGAAGAAGAGTTTTTCAGTTTGTTTTTCACTGGACTCCTGATCTGCGTCAAAGAACTTGCAGGATTTGGACTATGTACTCAAGTCTCAAGATGTGAAGAGACAATGTGGAAGGCCAAGGATGTGCTGCTGTGTCATAATTCATATGACAGCTGTTGTTAGAGCTGGCTGTGAAGAGATTGAAGATCCAAGACATTTTGGAGCTGAGAGAGAGAGCTGCTCTTCCTGATTGGGTAATAAGACTCAGTTGTGGGAGGCCTGAGGATTTGTTGTACTACTACAAGGATACAAGGAGGAGATTATGGATTGAATTCTGATTTTATTTTATTTTCCCATACTGCTGCAGTTCATAACAGTGACTGACGCAAATGCTAAATATTAAAAAATATTAATTTGCCACCTTGCAATTTCTAAGACAATACTATAATACTATACTATATAGATACTATCACAGGAAATGCAGGAAGGCAATATAATGGAAAGCAATTTAGTGGATTAAAATGAAAAAAGAATGTCATGATCAAAGCACCACATTACTTAACCCAGGCATTTATATATGAGCTGTGTAATAGACAAAGATTGGAAAATTCATTTTTTTGACATTTTATATAACTTTCAGAGTTGTTCCTGCATGTTTACAGTTCAGTCAGGGAGAAAGTGTTATGGTCTAGATAGACATTAAATCAGACAGAAAGACACAGCATTATGACAGATCATGTAAGCCTTTAATAGACACTAGTTAAATTACTGAGAGAGAGAGATTTTGATAATAAAGGTAGAAGTAATATGCCATAGGTGGTAGATTTGTCACTTTATAAAGCAGTGAAAGGCAAACAATAACAGAACGTGTAAGGAATGGGATCTTGATGCTAAAACTTCAATTTTATATACCGTACATTTTTTTTCTGTTGCTGCTTTGGAAAGTATTGCTTTTATTAAAAGGTTAATGAAAGAGATATTTACTACAATTTCAGAAGGCATCAGATGATTGAACAGAATGGCCATTGTATGGTTAAGCCTGGCTAAAGTCTCTGTATGAAAAACTGGTTCAGAAATAATTTTAGAACCTTTACTCTGCATAGGATGCCAGGTTGTAGCCAGCCTTCATCACCTCTGTTATTTGCATGGACTGTACAAATATTTATTAGCATAGGCCAGGCAATTCAGGATGATTAAGATGTATGCTTGAAAGTGTGGCTGTGTGCACTCATTTGAATATGCTCATTTATGCTTAGTGCCCTTGACTGTCCCAGATTTGAAGGTCCAGTCCCTAATTTGCTCATCTGAAGGTTGAGAGTTATGATTCTGACAACGTTGTAAGGTTATGAGGCTGTCTTTTAAAATCTGTGCCTATTTTTGCCGCCATTACCCCCCCCCCCCAATTATTTTAGGCTTTGTCCAGATATCTTGCATTAAGAGGTTGAGAGGTATGAGCAGCATGAGTCACAAACTGGCTCCAAACTACTGATTTTCAGTGTTTCCAGTGACCGGAAAGCTCTATACAAATTAAGAAATAATGTCCCTGCAGTCTGTCTCTCACCAGGAGCAACACAGAAGCATTATTCCCAGGCTGATTCATGTGAAGCATTTCATAGGCTCTTCAGTGACTGGTAATCTAGTCTAGTCCCAGACGTTACAGATTTTAAAAGAAAGATGGCAAAAGAGATTAATACTCTGAATTTTGCATGTGCACTAAGTGAGTGGTATGATATGAAACAGAGGCTAACTAAGGGGAGGACCTTCCCAGTTAGATCTTTCAGTGCTCAGTAGAATGTGCAGATCAGATGTGACTGGGAGGAGCTTTCAAAGTCTTGTTTACAGTGAGGGAGGGAAGTTCAAAAGCTAACAAGTTTGAACTCTGGGACATGTCCCCATGAAAGGTTTGAACTTCTGGTCTGTACTTTTAGCATTTACAAGGCATTTTGAATGGCATACTTCATAATGTTTTGAAGATATGCATTACCCCATTCCAGTATATTCTATAAATGTGTTCTCTCACAAATAAGACATAATTCAGTTACTGTGTTTCCATTCAGTAGGAATGTACCTGTAGCATAGCTTGGGAAGGGTAAGAGAGGCAACTGCAATGGGTAAAAACTGATGGGGTGATGTGATCACCCAATCTCTCTTTAATGCAATGCAGGATTTTAAAAGCTGATATTGCATTTGCAATCAACCTGAGCACTGTAGCACTACTCGTGTGATGTAAACAGCAGCTACTGCTTGCTACATTGCAGTAAACAGTTTATTTCTATTTAAAAGTAAAACAATTTATTTTCTTTTAAACTAAAACCTGAGCACTGCAGTGCTCCATGTAGGCAGGGTATAAACTGTGATAACTGTTTGCTACATTTATAGCAATCAGTTTGCTACAGTTTAAAAAGAAGAAATGTTGTGTTTTCCTTTAAACTAAAACATTAGAGCTATAGAACTCCATGCAGGCACGGTATAAACGAAAGCAACTGTTTTCCATGTTTGTAGCAAACAGTTTCCTACAGTTTAAAAGGAAAAATTATTTTTTTAATAAAATATCTTGCTGGAGGGTTGGGGCAAGGCACAGAAATGGAACCTGAATGGCTGGGGAGGGGGGGGGGTCTAGCCACCTGGCTGGTGTGCCAGTAACAGGAACATCCATTTTTTTTTCTAGTGGAAGATCTAGTGGTGGAGACATAAACCTAACTGTAATAGGCCAATTGCTTACAGTATTGGGGTGTTGATTCATAGTACCAGCCCGGGGAACTGGTAGAACCAGCTACACTTCTGGAAGGCACCATACAGTTCATGAAGTAAACTGGATAAAACTCAGATTTTGATGGATTTTAGTATTTGATGCAGTCGACTACATATTCATTATCATTTGCACTTCTTATCACTTTTAATATTAAAACTCAGTCATTACTCAGCCTTCTTTATTTACAACTATTTTTTTTTTAGATTCGGTTATTCATAGAGATGTTAAATTATTCTAGAATCACAGTCATGTCATGAAATTATATTTAATAATTAATGTTGTAGCTCCCAAAATTTCAGTTGTTGAAAGAAGAATTACATTTTATTTAAATGTATATCAATCACTGGAAACAAGGTAATGGAAAGTGAAACTTCATAAAAGTTAAAAATTATCGTGCAATAACAGAATGCACGGAGTCACATGCTCAGACAGATTATATCAAAGAAGATGTTTAGCCTTTGTTATTATTCAAAAATAAAATTAGCACGCAAAATAAGGAGCATCATGAACGTCCGTTATATGACTTCTTCAAAATAAAAAAAAAAATAATCATATAGTTTCATAAATAAAAACTCACAAGCATATCACTTGTTTCTAAATTCATAGGTACTTACTACACTATTGATCTGTGAGGATGTTTAGAAGCCTTTCTCTGTATTTCCATGAAGTGTTTAACGCTTGGGACTCAAATACGAATAACTTAGAACTGAGCAGAAGATTTACATATTTCCCCATCCATAAGGGATAAGGGTTGTAAAAGAGGAGTGAATTTTTGATTTCCCATCCATTCATCTAGATTACATTTGAATGGTATAAGGGAAGTCATTTGTTTTATGTGGGGTGGAAGACAATTTGAAATGAGTGGAATTCTCTGTCATACATATCTATTCCTCCAACATGTTTTATTTATGTCACAGAAGAAATTAAGATCTCTTGAGCAAGTGTTTATTTCAACATTGGCTTATTAAAACAGCGTAGTAATTCTGAACATAGAATGATGGGCTTGCCCACAGTATAGACCAATTGCTGCTGATGAAGTTGTAATGACAACTGACTTTTGTTCCATTTTAGTACAACTGTAAAACAAGCTTTCCTTATGACAGGTGAACCAATGTCTAACCTCCTTCACATACTACCTCCTCATTTCGTCCCATGCCTGAGCTATCATCCACTGCCCCTGTTACACTCCTTTGCCCATGTTGTTGACAGCTGATACTTGGTCATACATGCCACAGTTCCTTGTGAGCTACACCAACACTCATTGTACAAAAAATCTTAGCAAAGAAATACATTTACATGGCTTCACCATGGGAAACTATCTTCCTTCTGTACAAAAAAAAATATCATAATGAATGATCCTTAAAATGCCAGATTGCCACTTTTTAAATGGAAAAAAAAAAAAAAAAATATATATATATATATATATATATATATATATATATATATATATATAAATGTATAAATGCACAAATTCCACCATGAACCATGAATTAAAAAAATTTATTCACACGTGAACAACAACAAAAAGATCAGCTAGTCCTGGTTTGAATCATGAATTGTTCTCAATTATATACCAAACCTACTAACTTCAATTTTTCAATATATCAATCTTCTTCATTTTCAATTCAAAACATAAATGGCATCAACACTAAATAAATAATAAACATGTAATATAATATATGTATATATATAAATAAAATATATGAATAAATATATATATATGTTTGTTGTGTATAAAAATTAAATAAAATAATTAAAATTAAATTGTTAAATGTTGTGTTGTTATTTGAACTATAAAACAATTCTAATCAATAATAAACACATTTTTTAAGTAAACATTACACATCATGATACCTTTATATTAATTTTGTTGTCATCAGATACCTCATTATATTGTATCACCAATTTAGGACAATGCCTCAGAGTATTACCCCCCCAGAATATTGTGATAACCTAATCATTTGTCCTTTTACTAACCCCTTCCTCTGTGTATAGGATGGATGCTTCAAAAAAAAATGTGGAATTTATTTTAGCTTGGTTTCCTAAAATGTTAATACTACTAAGCTGTAATATTTTTTTTTTCAATATCTCAAAATAATTCACAGAATAAGAAGGTCATCTAGGAACCTATTGTAAAGTAGAATGTTTTCAAACAAACTTTGATGAAAATGAAAATTTGAGACCAGCTTGATGGGGTATGATGGAAAAGGTTGATGACATCCACCGCAAAAAAAAATAACTGTTGATGTAAATATGTTCTGCATCTAATATAAATGTGTACTTCTGTAAGTGTACTGTATGATTTGTTTTGACTAGCCATATTAAGTTACTCATTAAAAATCCATCAAGTTACTTTTTGATAGAAAGTTCAGGCTTTTAAACTGCTGCCTACTTGGGAAGATTGACATTTTCTGTACTTAGCTTAAGTGTAGCATTTGAGATGTTAATATTCTGCTATGCTTTCTTCAAAATGTATATTATCTAGTAGTTGTATGGGTAAATGACACACTGATTTGTTTTATTTACTGCCTCACTAGTTTGTAATGGAAGTTATTTGTCTGACACCATTTATTCTAATATATACATACAAACATACACACAAACACACATCTATCTGTATATCTATATATAAATATAAAGACACACACACACACACACACACACACACACACACACACACACACACACACACACACACACACACACACACACACACACACACACACACACACACACACACACACACACACACACATATATAAACTAAAAAAACTGAACTGAAAACAAAGAAATAACTAAATTTAAACAATAAAAAACATTTTTGTTAAGCAAACATAGAATCGGAGCCGAACGTAGTATTAAGCGCTTTCATTCTTTATTTAGTAAATAGAACTTCTTCAGAATACTGCAGCTATAAACAAAGTACTCAAATATATAACTCAAGGCAAACAGGTTGTAAAGCTATGTTTAAAAAAAACATGTTTGCAAAGTAAGACAGACAATAAGACTACATCTAGTAATAAAACTCATCCAAGTAAAAACAAGGACAAAAGTGACACATAAATGTTAATTATCAAACCCTGTGGCTATTTCTGCCACTTCAGTACACACTTACTGTTAAAAATTTCATTTAACCCTGGGCTTACATCTGCGTGTAACTGCAACTGCCATACCAACTCCCTGACTTCCAAAAAAGTATCAACATCTCCAAAAAATAAATTTACATGTTCCAGAATAAAAAATAGGAATTTGTGAAAACCAAGACAATACTGACTATGTTTAGCTAAAGCATTTTTAGATCCTTATTTCTAATGGCTGCACAATGTTCCTTAACATGGCTAGACAGTCTTCTAGAAGTCTTGCCAACATAGAAATAAGAACAGTATGAATAAATTGCTACATAAACAACATTCGATGTGTTGCAGTCAAACTGTTTAGTTAAAAGAAACATTTGTTATTACAATGCTTGAAATAAAATGATGTACCTTTGTAAATACAGTTGCAAACTACACAGATCCCGCATTGAAACATGCTTAGGGCTTTGTCACTATTTACATAATCAGTGTTAAGGTGAAATGGAGAGTATTTTCCTTCAAATTAGAATCGTGATTTTGTCCTTTTGTGTGTGAAAGTCAGGGTTTGTCCAAGTAAATAACTGATATCCTCATTGCTTGTAATAATACTCCAGTTTTTCAAAATAATTTCCCTTATCTGTCTCAAGTCCCTGCATATTGGAAGGGGAAAGCTCATAGAGCAGTCTATGCTATCTGGTTCTGACACAGAGTGTTGCGAAAGATTATGGTTAAACTCCTCTTTTGAATGTACGCATGATACACTTCTATCTCTCGCATCACTGGATTGTTGAAGGGTAAAGTTCTCAACCTGATTGGGTTGCTGGAGGGCTAGGTTCCATCCAGAGACCTGGCTGGATGATGAATGGATTTGGTCCAAAATAGTATCTTGATTTGACACCATAAAAGTTCTGTCTTGTACAGCACTCTGGTGTTTTTTTGGAATTAATCATTTTTTAATAATAGGTGGGTAAGCCAAGTAATGCTTTTTATAAACATACTCACACACTGAATGTAATGGATGGGTTCGATATTGTCTAGCATAGAGAAGTGTGTTAAGAAAGTCACATTCCTTTAAAAAATGAAGTCGTTAATTACAATCCGAGATAGCCTAATGATTTGCCCCCTCGCTATATTTTTCTTCATAAAGTAGGAATGCATGCTGTCAAAGTCAAAGTAGTTATTCCTGAAAGTGTCCTTTCTGAAAATAGTTGACTCCCATGATCAATTATCAGAATCCAAAGAAACTGTCGTATTAAGTAAGTTAACTTGTTTACCACAGCCCGACATTTTAATGGACAAAAAAGGAATACTGTTTGAAAGGGATGTGATAAACCACTACAAGTTATGTTTGGAGTCCTGCCACACAAAAAAAATATGTCATCTATGTAACATTTGTAAAGTCTAGTGAATTTAAATCCTGGAAAATGCATGAGAGTACTAGTTTCCCATGCAGACAGCACCAAATTCGCAAAGGAGGGGGCCACTTTCCCACTTTTGAACCCATTGCCACCCCTGTTATCTGTTGATAAATACTGTCATTGAAATATAAAAAAAAACTACCATTCAGTACCAGAGAAAGCAATGTGCAAATAGTGTTAATATTTTCATCTGAAAAAACAGTGGATTGTGAAAGAAATTTCCGAAGGAAATCAATTACTTTTAAATGTTAGTTTATTAGTGTAAAGGGCTTCTAAATCAAGTGTCACTAGTAGCTTATCTGCTTCAATTGGGTTGTTGCAAAAAAAAGTTCATTCAGAATGCCTAGGAATCACATAGATAAGATTTAGTTTTCTGAATGATGGGATTTAAAATCCAGTTCAGGAACTCTGAAATCTTAATTGTTCTATATGTTTAGTGAGATACATCACAGAAGGGACATTGTATTCATTAATTTGACTGTGAGAAGGAGTACTTTTCTCTTTAGACATTGAAAGTTTTCTTTCTGCAATTAGCTGTGCTACCATTGCCACACAATGATCAAAAGAGGTGAGTTTGTTAACTTGTGTTACTAAGTACATGACTGTATCTTCATTTTGTAGTGATGTGTTTATACAGTATCATGATAGGAGGGGTTGTCAGCCAAAAGCAACAATGCTGCACATTTTTGCAATTAGTTTGAGCCCATTTTAATAGACTTTACTAGAAGAATATTCACACTGGGTGGTTTGGATGCCTGAAAGTGACTTAACAAAACATGATTTGCAACTCTTTACAAACTTTTTTATCTAAAGGTCTTGACTTTTGGTTTGGAGTTCTAAGAAACAAAGGCCGAAAAGGAGACATCTCAACAGTGAGCCTTAAAGGACACCTAATCACTTTTATATATTCTCATGAGACTCATGTAACTCATCTTTGTGTGGATTCTATTTTTCAGTAATTTTTTTGTCCATTTTATCACATATGGGCCAATTTTCAATGCATTTATCTTCTGTTTGATGCCAGCATGGGAAGGAGTATTGAAGGCCTTGGGCAGGTCAAAACACACAATGTGTACTGCATAATCACCATCCTCAGACTCTGTAACCCTTTCAAAAAAGTGGACCATATTCAGTACACAGGATCTGCAATTCAGGAAGCCAAAATTGTTGGGGTCAATTTAAATAAGGTTTTTATAGCATTATTAATGATGCTAGTTATAATACAATCAATTTGCCGATGAGGTTTGTAAGAATGATTGGTCTACACTTTCCTTGGTTAGTTCTAAGGTCATCCTTACAGATGGGTATCACAACTGTAGTGTGTCACTGATAAAGAATGACACCAGTAGTTAACATTAGGTTAAACAGTTTAAATAGTCAGTCTGCAAGGGCATGATTAACACTAAACCAGTTACATTGTCAGGACTCAGGAGCAAATATTTTTTTAGCCATGGTTAGCACTTTCGGTAAATGATATTTAGAAATAATTGGGAGAATGAGGGATTCAGGTACTTTAGGGTTTTGGACAGAAGTCTCAGAATTGAAGTTGTCACTGAATTTGCAAGGATGCTTGCAATGTTTATTGGGTCAGAAAATAAGTCATGATGAGTACATTCACAGCAATGCTGGGTTTTGGTTTTTAGTTTTCAAACATAGCTAAAGAAGGACTTATCAATTGTCTTTCTCTTCAGAGACCAGTTCATGGTCTCCTTTAATGAACCTGGTAAGTGTTTTTCAGCTTTTTTCAATGCTTGATGTCTTCCTTAAGAAGAACAACTTTGGATAAGCTATATAATTTAAAGAGTTTCTTTTTTTCTTTTATTGTAGAGTTTATTTATAGTAGTCAACCACCAGTGCATGTTTTTTTTTAATTTTTTATTATACTTGGTTCTGGTAGGGACTGCTTGCTCTATGATTTTGTAATTGGTTTATAATTTCTTATTGAAGCTTGTTTACAGTCTTCAAATTCATTGGGGTCTGCTATGGGAATAGTTTAAAGAGGAGGTCAGGAGGCTGTGGTCAGACTTCACTGGGGAGGGAAATACCAGAAAATTAATACACATGGCTGACATAGCTGTAAGACTCAGGTCAAGAATCCTATGTCCTCTTGTCTTGTAGATTTGTTTATGATGCCTAGGAATTTCTTGGCATATCCTACTGTGGAAGAAAAGGTATCCCAGTCAATTGAAAGGTAGTTAATGTCACCCAAAATAATGGAGTTTCTACTAATAGCAAGCTCACTTATGACACTGAAGAGTCTTATGTGGCCATCAGGAGATAAAGACCATCTTCTCTAGCCAGCCATTAGTTGATAATTAATCATCCACTGCAGATGCTAATAGGTCTAAAGACATTAAAAGCAATATACCTAGGTATTGTGGGAGTACTCTATTTACAGGTATTGCAAGTATCAGTAACTATACAGACACAGATGATTTCCATATGCAGTACTGCCTCAAGATCAGGACATTTATTGTTTAGACTTTTGTCATTTGAGGAGACCCACTGCAATGTGATCCAGCTTTAGGACTCATATGTTAGTTACATTGGAATGTACCTCAACTGAACTCTGCCTTAAAATGGCACTGGGGAGCAGCACAGACTATAGTCAGTGTAAAGAAGCATTGTAATGAGAAGTGCAGTCCATCTGTAGCAAAGGAAGATGAACGGTCAGTCATGCATTCCCATACCAACACATACTGGATCCCCCTGAAATGGCACCAATTATTTAACCACTGATTAAAAACAATCATCCATTCTTTGTATCCAGATATTATTTGAGGTGATAGAAGGATTCCCCTGAGGAACAATGTCTTATCTGCATTTTTAACATGCATGGAAAGTTTTGGCTTGTTTTTTTGTGTATTACTCATGGTTTTATATTTCAGGTCATTCAGGCCAGTGTGGACCACTACTATCTCATAGTCATATCTGACAAGAGATAGGGTCCTTTAGTGAATTGTAATACAAGTCCGACACCTGAAAGACAAATCACACTAAGCCTCTCCTTCTCCAGATTTTTGAGTGTTTAGCCAAAATGCTTGACAGCAGCAACATATCACTAAAACATTCCTTTTGCTGCTGTGGATCAGAGTGGTAAATCCGAAATGTTTTTTTTTTTTTTTTTGTGAAGAGAGACCGTTTATGGTAGGTATTCAAGAGGTGGATGAGTGGGTTGATTTTTGCTAACACTTAATATTGTTATTTCAAGGAAGTTTTTTAAGTGATTTTTTTAAGTATCAACATAAGACATTTTGGCCTGATTAGTGAACTATGGTGGAGGTGTATGAAGCTCACAGGGAAAATTTTTAGATGAGAAAGAAGTCTGCTGATTAATTCGGTATTTACACCTCCCAAAGATGGAATTATTCATGTCAATAATATGTTTATTATCTGTGAGCACAAGATAGTTACCATCCCTTCCATCTTGGGGCTACAGTGAATCCATGAAACCAGAAAAAGACAGGTCACATAGAAGGAGGGAACACAGGAAAAGGAAGAGACAGGTACTAACTCAAGAAATGAATGAGAAAGGGTGGCTGGACATGTGGAGGAAAAGGTATACAAATGAGAAGGTATAGACCCTCACAAGGAAAATTTTGTACATGCAAGGAGGTTAAACAGGTTCTTAGGGAAGGAAAAGCTAACTGAAACAATGAAAGGCATACAAATACAAGAGAGACACATATCAAACCATGCTGGAGTGAGAAAAGGTAAGCATAGGCGTAGCTGGCTCCTGGAGTGCTAAGGCACTCATGTATCAGAAAACAAAATCTTTATTTATGCTGTAGCATACTGCTTGCTACAAATATAGCAAACAGTTGCTACAGTTTATACCCTGTGTGTACAGAGTGCTTTAGCTCTCATGTTTTCATTTACAAAAAAAAAACACATCTTCTTTTAACCTGTAGCAATCTGCTTGCTTCCTATAAATGTAGCTAACAGTTGCTATAGTTTAAACCGCACATGGAGCTCTGCAGCATTCAGGTTTGATCATAAATGCAATACTAGCTTTTAAAAGCTAGTATTGCACCAAAATGTGATTCGAACAATGAATGGCCGATTATGCCCACCCAACACTTTGCACATGGGTCCATTGCCCCTCTCGCCCCACCCTATATACACTTCTGAAGGAAAGTTTGTAGTTACATAAAACTGTGAGAAGTGGGTAGAGATGGGACAAAGAAATACTGCAGAGACTAATAAAGTAGTGAATACAGGACAATTTGAAAGATAGGGACAAACTGTAAGAACACTAATAGGATGGGATCAAGTTCACTGTCAGGTGAAAACTGATGATCACAGTAAGAAAAAAGGAAGGGCAATTGTGGAAATGGAGAGAGAGACAGTTGTCTTATAGAAGGAAGCTGGAAGGAATGAACTAAGAAGGGAAGCACATACAGATCAGAAAAAAACTTATAGTAATGGAATTGGTGATTAAAATTATTATGGAGCAAGAAATTCAATGATGGTACTGGAGGGACTACTGGTGGATAGTGGAAGAGGCACAAGTGAAACAACTAGCAAAAAAATTACAAAAAGAAGCAGGCAGGGAGGGAGATACAGAGGATAAGGGGAGGAGCTGAAGGATACTGAGATGAGGACAAGCTAATCAGGAAAAGATTCAAGAAATACTACAAAGAGAAATATAAATAGGAATTGACACATGTCTCAGAATGGAAATAAGGAAATAATGTAGTGGGATATATATGGGAGAATGAACCAAGAAAGAAAGTAATGAGGAGAGCCATATACAAAACGAAGAAGATGAAAACTGGAGGGCCGGATGGATTTCCCAAGAGTTTTACAAATAGAGAAGAGAGTAAATATGTAAGGTCCTAGAGGAGGATTGCAAGCAAATAAAGGACTCTGGCAATATATGTAAAATTATGAGGAGGCCCAGCATGACCATAATACGTAAAGGGGGAGAAGAAAGGGAAAAAGTAAAAAAAATATATATGCTTATCTTTTTTAAAAAAAAAACAATTTTACTGAAAACATTAATATAATGAACAGATATTTTGAAAAAAAAAATGAGTAAGTTAAATTTTTAAAGTACAATATTTAAAAAAGAAAAATATTAATACAATAACTATAATAGCACAAAAAAACTATCAAACAACAAGATCAGTTAGGTTAATTTTAGCAGAAAAGATAGAAATAAAGAACAAAAGATAAAAAGAAAGGTTACTGCATTAATTGTTTATCCAATTCGTTAAATAATACTTCATGTATATTTTCCCATTTGTGATATAATTTTGTATTCCTTGTAGATTTAGATTTGATAGTTAACATTTCTAGCTTATATATTTCCAAGAGAAGACCTTTAAACTCTTTAAATGAGGGAACTGATGAAGAATTCCAGTTTCTTGTAATTGTTTTCCTGACAATGGACAGTATAGACTGAGCAAAGAATATTTGTTTTTATTTATACAGTCTGGAACAGGTGCATTGGATAATACAAGTGATTTCTTTCAAGTTCCATATAAATAAAATATTTATTAACTGTGATAGATGATTATTATCTTTATTTTAACATCATTTCTTTCTGTTTTGCAAAATACTCTCCATCTATAAGATAAACAATTGTTTTAATAGCTGATGAGATTGAATAAAGTTCTAGATCTGGTAAAGATATACTCCTATTTTACCAGCTGTACATATCATAGGACAATGCAATTCTAGTCTTTATTGGATGCCACAAAAAGTTTTTAATCAGTGTGTTAATTTTTTTAATATAAGAGCTTGTAGGGGGAATAGAAATAGATTATATTATATATAAGATCTTTGGAAGCAAGGTCATCTTTATAATGGAATGTTTTTCATCCATTGTAAATAGAATCTTGTTCCACTTACTTATTACAGTCTCTATGGTTTTTATACATTTACTATAAGTTAGGTGTAACATGTCCTTAATATTAGTTGCTATAATCATACCTAAATATGTTATTTGTTGAGATTGAGGTATTTATTTTTTTATATTGATCTTTTATATTATAACCTTTGGAACTAATTAGGATAATTTGTGTTTTAGAGTTATAAAAGTTAAGACCAGAACTTTTTTTGAAATATAGCCATATTTTTAACCAATTCTTATAAGGTGGGGTTAGTACCACCACGAATGATTAATACATCATCAGAAACAATTGGATTTTTGATGTTTCATTAAGATTCAATCTATAACATTGTATATTATTGTTATTCCTTATTAGGTTAGCCCAAGGTTCCATAATTGATGTGAATAAAAGTGGAGATAAAGGGCAACCTTGAATGGTTCCTTTTACAATGGGTATGCTCTGGGATATATTTGTACCTCTTTTTATGTAGGCTTGGCTTTCATTATATAGTTGAGTTATACGATTAATAAAACTATTAGAAAAGTTTAAGTCCTTCAGTAAGATAAAATGATAGTCCCAAATAATGGAGTCGAAGGCACAGTTAATATCTAAACTAACAAGTGTCAAATTATTCTTTAAGGTTTTTACTGATTCAGTTAAGGTTATTGTTCTCTTGTTATTATAATAAGAAGTTCTATTAATTATAAAACCTGTTTGATCCATGCCCACTAGGGATGGTAAAACATTTTGGGTCTATCAGCATAAATAGACATGAACATTTTATAGTCTGTGTTTAGTAATGAAATGGGATTATATGAAGCATATTTTGCAGGGTTTTTATCAGACTTTAGTATAGGAGAAATATATGTGTACTTTCAAGAGGGGCTATAATGTTATTATTTTGGGCTATAGTGAATAGTGTATGTAGCAGAGTTAACGCTTGTAAATTTCAGAAATTATACCATCATTACCAGGAGTTTTATTTTGCTTAAGTTTAGTGATATGATCTTTTACTTCTTTAAATATATTTGTTTATCTATTAATGTTATTTGTGTTTCTGGTAGTATGCTCTTTACATTATTATTTGTAAAAGATTAAATATCTTTTGTGCTATTCATCACATCATTGGGTTGGCTTAATTTAAAAAAAAATCTCTAAATTCACTTATTATATTTGGTAGATCAGATACCATTTTTTGCTGGAGAATAGATTTCTTTAATATGGTTAAGTTTATTTAATCTTTTAGTCTTGTTAGCTATTATATTCATAGATCTAGGATTTAGAGAAAAAGTTAGAAGTTTAAATTTTTCAAGATTTATCATGACTTTATGGTTTAAAATGTCCATATATTTATTGTTTAAAGTATTTATTTTGTTCATTCTGTCTTTCTTATCTGGATTTTTTGAAGCATCAAGTCTTAAAGCATCTAACTTTGTTTGAATATCTTGGAGATCTTTTTCCCATGAAATTCTTTTCTTTTTATACCAATCAATAATTTTATCATATAGGTAAGCTTTTAGAGCATCCCAAATGTATATTCAGAAGTTCCCTGTGTACTATTAATTTCAACAAAATTTTGTACTTCTGTAGTAAAGAAATCAATGAAATATTTCAGTTTAATTATGTAGGCTGGTATCCTTTTAATTTGAACATTAAATGTGGAGTACGGAATTATGGACTGAAAGGGGACATGAAATCACTTTTGAGTTTAACAGGAAATCTGTTAAGTTATTAGAAATTAATACCCTTTCTATTCTTGAATATGAATTATATCTATAGAGGAAAATGTATAAAACAGTGACTTAGCATCTGTAAAGTTATTAATATCTTTCATCATGTATGAATCTGAAAATTCATTCAATAATTTAGCTATACCTGGAATTTTCCTTTTACCATTGGTACTAGAGTGTTTTATGTCAGAAATACAATTAAAATCCTCAGCAAGAATACTACTACCCTTAGAAAACTGAACTATATGTTGTTTCACTGTTGTAGGTCCAATGCCAGGAATCCAATACATATTTATGAAGGTCTGAATGTTCTTATTAAATTCTATTACAACTGAAGATAACATCCCTTTGTTATCTTTGTAAGTGTCAATTATTTTAGGCATAAGTGTTGTATTTTTCCATAGTATGGCCACCCCTCTTTTTTTGTGCATCTTCTGAGCTAATAAAAAGCTTGTAAGATTTGAATTCCAATTTTGTGATATCTTCAGTTAGTAAATGAGATTCTTGGAGAAATATTAATTGAGAATTATGTAATTTAAGATATTTATTCAAAGATCTTCTCTTACTAGGATTATTTAATCCATTGATGTTTAATGATATACACTTTAATGATGTCATAAAATGTTAATGTTCTGAATATCTGTTGCTGAATAACTCTCCTTTTTCCCATATTTTATAAGTCAATAAAAATTGGCTATTAGGAATACAATTATAATTTACACATGAAACATATAAAACTTTTATCCAAAGAAATATGTTTTTATCAAATTCAATTTTGTAAGGCGTGGTTTACATCAATAATAAGTATTAACAGAGACTTATAACATTTACTAATAACATAGACTCTTTCAAAAAAACCCTGGAGTTACAAACTCCTAATTTGAGTGACATCTATCACCCAAATTGACCATCAAGCTAGTAACAATACTCCTCTCCATCTAAATATATATGTTGCTGCATAATTTAACAATATAAGGTAGTATATGTGATAAAAAAATATGAATTAAAATACACCCTTTACTATTGTATGCACTTATTCAAGAAACAAATTAAACTATGGGAAATATAACTGTTTCCTTTTAACTTTTTCAGATTGAATTCAAAATATCATAAAGACCAATCATATATTATATAAATATCATAACTAATTCATATGCAATGAATTATTATAATGATCCATAAGTAGACTAATCCCATCTCTTTATTTATTGTGCCAATAGCTAATGACACTATTTCCCCATTTCCATGTATCCTAGCCCATCATTTTGTGGCTTTCGCACCCTTAGTTATGGGAACTATAACCCATTATTTTGCTGGTAATCCCTGGGTATATCTGCGATCTCCCATCCATTGGTTATTAATAGCCGTGTCGAGGTTTAAGTCTCCCGCCCTTGTGGCTCTGAAAACATGAGCACAGAATATATTTCATTACAGTTTCCCACTGTAATATGGGATTCCAATAAAATCCTCATTATTTTCTAGGAAGGAATGTATTCCCTTTCTTTTCTTTAAGACCTTTACTAATCTGAAACAGTTTCTATGTTTGTCAGAATATATCAACATATTATTTAATATGGCAAAAATCTACATCTGAGACTATACTGTATGCAGTAATGTAGATTCATACAGAATATATTATGTTTCAATCATTATTTGTTTATCTTTTATCTGTACTAGCGTTATTCTCATTTCTGTTTTTTATGTCTTGTAGAAGAATATTAAATTCTGCTTAGGTGTCATGTAAAAATGTATATATACATATATATATATATATATATATATATATATATATATATATATTTATTTTTTTTTTTTAATATTTTAATGATGTTGTTATATATGCTATATGTTTGTTATACCAATCAAAAGAAGCTTAACTTAAATATAAAAAGACTATAAATGCAAAATCAAAAACATAATGGTATACATGTATCAAAAGTGTTCTATTTATAAACACTCACAAATGCTTTAATATAACAGTTATATTATATAGGTTACTTAGCTGCAGTTCTTTTATTTGACCTGTAAATGGCATTAGAGACTGTCTATTCAAGCTATTATCCAACTCTGCGAAGCTTTTCAGCACAGAGTTCAGTCTGTAAATGTCTCCATGGAAACAACACTTTTTTCTTGCTTTCAGTTGAGGCAGCCGCAGTATGCTCAGATACCAGAGATGTTCAGCAGTTCAGATGCATGAGATTAAGGAGGGAAAGCATTTGCAGCTTTTCTCTTAGAAAGCTGTTGATTACCTCATGGCAGGATCAAGAAACATAAAACCGGACAGAATAAAAAGGCAATGGGAGGGGGAAGCTACTATAAAATACTGCAAAATCAACTAGCTCTATCTCTCAAACCCAGCAAACCACTAGCCCACCATGAACATATCAATCGACACTAAACCCTCCATTTTAATGATGTTGCTATATATGCTATATGCTTGTTATACCAATTAATAGAAGCTTTATTTAAATATAATAAAATTATGAAAACAAGCGTATGAAATGTAAGGGTTTAAATGTGCCAAAAGTGACTTTTTTTATAAATACTCAAAAATGTTGAAATATAGCAGTCATATTATACAGGTTACTTAGCTGCAGTTTTTATTTGACCTGTAGATGGCATTATAGATCATCTATTCTAACTATTGTGCAGCTTTGCTAAGCTTCTCAGCACAGGGTTCAGTCTGTAGATGTCTCCATGGAAACAAGACTTTTTTTCCTGCTTTCAATTGTAGCAGCCACAGTGCAAGCACATACCACGGTTATCCAGCAGTTCCGATACATGAGATTGAGGAGAGAAAACATTTACAGTTTTTCTCTTAAAAGCTGTTGATTACCTCATGGTAAGACTGGGAAACATAAAAACAAACAGTAAAAAGGCAAAAGGGAGGGAGAGAGGCATTATAAAACATCAAAGAGCCAACAAATGCCATCTCCCAAACCCAGCAAACCACTAGACCACTACGAACATATCAATCCACACAAAATCCTTCCCCTCTTCCATAACCAACAGCAAAAAGGGAAGAGAAAGAAAGAAAGAAAAAAAAGGAAAATAAATTAAAGTCTCTCCATAATACCACAACCAGGGGAAACCACAACAATTATACAATAGGAGCCATTCACTTATCAATACACCCATATATTCACATTTCTAAAGATAGATATCTAATGAATTAATCAAAACATAGGTCACAGAAAGGGACAAAACAAGAACTTTTCATATGTCTATTACACAAATAGCACCACATTCCAGCAGCAGAACAAAAGATGGGAAACAATCATTAATGCAACATTATGGCAACAATATCAGTGAAGAGTCTCTCTTCACAGAGAGATGGAAATAAAATGGCAAACAATTAAAAACAAAGAAAATAGTTTGTATTGTAACAAAGACCCTCATTTTCCCATCTATAAGTCTCTGTATCTATCATAGTTCCCAAAATACCATAAAATGCAGTCCCCAAACATACAGAGCATTTATTATAGCAAACAACTTAATACTAAAAGATAAGTAAATGAATAAATAAATAGATTTTACTTGCTATAATATTTGAGTTACTTAAATAAAATAAACTAGACTTAATAATAACAAACTATAAAATACCATTAAAGTGACTATGTACTATAAAAAGAAATTTAAACAACAAAGACTCAACTGTTGAACCATTTCCACTTCCCCAACTTCTGAGTTAGTTGTTAGGACTTGGGTAAATTAAAGCCATTGTAAAATAGCTTAACTAATCACTTATTCTTGAGTTTCTTTTTATGTTCAGAAATCTTCCAGAAACTATTATCAGCATTTCTTTTAAGGCATTTGCCCACTCCATATCATCTATTTTATCAAGCATTTTTCTTGTTTTGACAAAGGTAATGGCAGAGTCTATCTCATCAAATATTTCTGGACCATCTTGGAGAACTATTTTTAATCTGGCAGGAAACAATAGGTGTATCTTTATTTTGTGCTTTTTTTAGCTCTTTTAGCATTGGTAAATAAAACTTTTGGCAATTACAGAAGACGAGTAATCATTATCAAAGCGTATGACATTTTCTTTATATTTAATAGAAGATTTAGCCCATGCAGTCTTTAACACTATCTCCTTGTCATGGGATGATAAAAACTTCACTATAACAGATTTAGTAGAATTGGATTTACCTTTTTTTTGCAGTCACCAAGGACCTGTGTGCTCTTTCTATCCCGTATGAGAGAGCTTCGGGAAGCTGTAGTACATCAGGGAGAAAAGATGTTAAGAATTTTTCCATATTACCTTCTTCAGCATTATCAGGCAAACCAAAAAGTCTAATATTATTTCTTCGTGATCTATTCTCTAGATCATCAATTTTTGTTTGTAAAAAAGTATGTTGTTTTAAGAGAAAGTTTATATTATGCTCATCTTCTTGAATTTTAGTGTCCATACCATTTAGTGAAGTCTCTATACCAGTAATCTGTCTCTTTTGTTGCTTAAGGTCTTTGTGTGACATTTTCATTTGCTGGGAAGATTTTTCTTTGAAGTTATCCAGTTTTACATCCATTCTATCGATTTTTGCTGTCAGTTCTTGTATATTAGATAATAGTGACTGAAGTTCCTTCTTAATAGTTGTTTCTTGAAGTGTAGATTTGGAGTAGCTCATTCTGTAGTCTGAAGTGCAAAAGTTTTCTCTAATACTTTTTGACAGGAAAAAATAAAAAGTTGCCAAAATTTTTATATACTATCCTAAATGATGATTAGTAGAATCCAAATATGTAAAAAAAAAACAAATTCAGGATAGATAAATTCAAAAAACCCTGTCATAAATGTTCTGAAAAGACAGCAGAGAGAAAGTGCTGTTAGTGCTCATCTTGGCCCTTCACATATTTTTGATTAATGTAGCTATCAAGACTTTGGCAAAGGTACTGGTAGGAGAACTGGATGAAGTATGATAAAACATATACAAGCAGGACAAAATGGCTTCATGAAGGGAAGGAAGACAGAAAAAAAATGGTGTGACCTCCTGGAAAAAATATATACCCGTGAAGAAGACAACAAGCAGGAATGGAAAGGAAAAATTCTGTTCTTTAAACTGCCATAGGTTTTTGATATGGTGAGTTGGGAATTCCTATAGAAGACACGGCAACAAGATCAGGTAGGAGAAATGTCTGAACATTGGATATAAGCCACATATCAAGACCTAGAAACTGAAATACTCATAAATGGAGGAGTATCTGAGGAGACAGGAGTAGAGATGGGGACCAGACAGGGTCCCCGTTCCTCAGATATGTTCATGCTTGTGACTGACGAACTGGCAGTGGAAGTTAACATTTTTGCAGTGTCTGAAGAAAATTAGGGGGATAAAATCTCAGCTTGTGTTTATGTAGATGCCTGCATGTTAATGTTAGAAGGTGTGTCTGCAGCAATGGGATGTATAAGAGAGTCAACTGAGAAGTTCACAAAAGGGATGGGACTCAAGTGCCACAACAAAGAGACAGTGTTAGTAAGATTAGGAAAAGGGAAAGGGGACAAGATGAGATAAAAGAAGCTGAGTTAGATAAGTTCCTAGGGCTCTATGTTGGAAACACAGTTAGAGATAGAATTAGAAAAAAAACTAAACAAATTTGGGAAAAAGTTAAGGGATACTCTCCAGAAAGGGTGCAGAAGAATTATGCCTTGATTTGGAAAATTAATGTAGCAAGGATGATGATACTAGCAATAAATGTTCAATAATAGCCTTGCATCAGGCTTTGTGTCCACTGAATGGTGCACAGCTACAGTTATTCCACTCCACAAAGGGGGAGCCACCACTGATCCCGGGATTTATCGACCTATTAGCCTGACGAGCCTGGTCTGCAAGGCCATGAAACGTGTTGTCATGGAACTCATAAACAAAGACATTGGTAACCTCCAAACTCTGGATCCCACCCAGTTTGGGTTTGTGAAAGGCAGATCATCCCTCCTGAACCTGATCAACTTCTTTGAGGCAGTCACCAAAGCCATAGATGAGGGTAAGGTGGTTCACACAGCCTATCTTGACCTTGCCAAGGCTTTCGACACCATCACCCATTCTGGAATTATAGCTAAACTCACTAAACTAGGTATAAATCACTATGTCACAAGATGGGTTGCCAACTGGCTCACTGACAGAACCCACACTGTAAAAATTGCAGACTCCAAATCTGACCTCAAAGCAGTGACAAGTGGAGTACCACAGGGTTCCATCCTGGAACCTCTCCTGTTTGGTATCTACTTCTCTGAAGTACAGGCTAACACAGAAGGCTTTAGCTAATGAAGTTCACAGATGACTGCTAACTAGGAGCCATAGTCAAGTCCCTACATGATGTGGACATCCTATAGAAGGGCCTCACTGAGACAGATATCTGGTGTCAGAGCCATGGCTTCAAGCTCAATGCCAAAAAGTGCAGTGTCATCCCCTTTGCTAGAAACTCTGTACCTGTGAACTACCACATAGGCAGCAATCTACTTAACACCAAATGCGTGATAAGAGACCTTGGGACCCAGGTGGACAGTAGTCTCTCCTTTGATAGTGACATCACCACAGTAGTCAGGAAGTCCTTCTACATGGCACACCTCATCATAAAAGGGTTCTCATCCAGGAAAAAAGAGGTCATTGTTCCCCTCTACTCAGCACTCATTAGACCCATTATAGAGTACGATGCCCCTTTTGGAATTTACCTCACAAGACATCTGCAGCAGCTGGAAAGGCCACAGAAGTACCTCATAAAGAGGATTACTGGCCTCAAACAAATGCCCTACACTGAGCACCTCAAAAAACTCCAGCTTTACTCGTAGCATATCGCCTACTCAGAGGTGATCTCTGCCTAACATATAAAGCTATGTCAAACCCAGAGCTGTTGGACATGCTACATCTAAAGAAATCCCAATCCCTCCAAGCTACATGCTCTAAGGGCCTAAACCTTGTCACCACAATAAACAGGACATGCTGGAGGGATAGATTCCTGTCCCAGAGACTTCCCATGCTCTGGAACAGGCTGCCAATCTATGTCAGGCAGAGTTCTTCATTGGCACTCTTCAAGAGAAATCTTGGTGAGTGGCTGCGAAGTGGGAAGTACACCCTGGGGATCACTTCTGTGTCTCCGCTCAGCAGTGGCACAGGAAAATGGCTTTCTTGGGTGGCGTAAGCCAGGGAACCTTGTTGGCTAGGCTTGCGTTGGCCCTTGGGCCGATAGCCTAGTACCTACCTATGATCCTATGAACCTAAAACTCTGCCTACTCTGCAACACACAGATAGACTCTAGGGATAAAAGGCTACAGGAAATGTAAAAAGCCATAGAGTCAGTAAAGGCAAGAGAAAAAAAAAAGAGTGAGCAGGACTAAAATAAGAATGAAGAGAAAAAAGTGGGCTGGAGGCTTCCCTACATATCCCAACATATGCACAGACACACGAGAGAGTGAGATGTGGAGAAGGTTACTAAAGGCATGAATGAAGCAGCAATGAAAGAACTGGGGTGCATGACATGGAGGGAAGGAAACCTCAAATACTATCAGGAAACAGATTCATGGGAGGCAAAGATGAAGGAAAAATGAGGAAATTTGGGAAGTGGAAGAGCCAGGAAAAATGAGGAAATTTGGGAAGTGGAAGAGCCAAGAGGAAGTCTCTGTTTTGCAAAGAAAAGGAAGGTGGAGAAGATTTAAAAGAATGGAGGAGTTTTTATGGAAATTCAGAATACCAGAGACCCAGTGGTGGAGTCACTTGGTACCCTGGAAAAAGAATACAGAATGGGAAGCAAGGGAAAGGAACACACGAGAAAGTAAGAAAGACAACAGTAGTGAGGATGGCATTCTGAAGGAAATGGAAGAGGTTAGGGAAGCAAAGAAAATGATGGAACAAGATCAAAGAAGAAGAAAGAATGAATAAGTATGGAAGGGAATTCCAAGATGATAGCAAAAGACAATTCCAGAAGTGAAGGGCATGCAAACAGTTCAAAGAACTGGAAATCAAAGCTGGAGAATACTGCACAGATAGTATCTAAACACCCATGAGATTGGGAAAGCAAGGTAGAAAGAAGGACAGCAGATGGAGGTGTCAGGAAGAAGAAGCAGTATTGGCGCACATGTCCTCAGACTGTGGGCAGACACAACAAAATCTGGAAGCAAGCAGATAGGATTTGGGGAGATAAATCTCAAAAGGAAGCTGAGCATACTTGGGAATTATTTATATGAGGCATAAATAAGACTATGGCATCTGGAAAGCAAGGAAAATGATCATTATCAAACTTCTGAGGACTGAAGTTAAACCCATCATCACACAAATTTAGAAGGAAATAAAAACAATAAAAGAGCAAGAATTACGCAAGAGGCTCCTGAACATGAGGAGTAGATGTCAGAAAGAGACTGGAATGAGGAAAAGATAGTGAATTGAGGAAAATAAAAAATCATAGCAGGAAGAAGGAGAGGACAAACCCCAATAGAAATCAAGGAGAGGGGTAGCGATAGGGCAGAAAATGAGGGAGCCAACTGCCGAGATACAGGGCAGGGCTGCACATAAATGTAACATACAACATGGACTTAACTTACGTTGTCAAATATAAACAGCAGTTTTGGGTTATGTCTAATGGAAAAGAGAAGACGGACTGTAGTTGAAGATATAAATGAAAATGCCACAACCACTAGATGTGATAAAGTGCACCATACATGAGGATTGTACTGCAGAAGAGAAATGGAAATATATTTTGTGCAATAAAGTTTGATTCTCTTTCTGTAGATAGATAAATGGATACACAGACGGATAGATAAATGGATACACAGACGGATAGATAAATGGATACACAGACGGATAGATAGATAGATAGATAGATAGATAGACAGATAGATAGATAGACAGACAGACAGATAGACAGACAGACAGGTAGGTAGATAGGTAGATAGGTAGATAGGTAGATAGACAGACAGATAGACAGACAGACAGGTAGGTAGATAGGTAGATAGGTAGATAGGTAGATAGATAGACAGACAGACAGGTAGGTAGATAGGTAGATAGATAGATAGATAGATAGATAGATAGATAGATAGATAGATAGATAGATAGATAGATAGATAGATAGATAGATGGATAGAAAAGCCGGGGAGTAGAGGGAATTTTTCAACCCCATTTAGTTAAAGAATAAAATAGTGCCTTTACACTAAAAAATGCTTCAACAACAGTTCCAGCAATGGGAACATTAGAACAAAAGAAAATGGACCATATTTTTTTTACTTTGCAGGTTAAGAGATACTCAGGAAAAATATTCACTCTCGATTTAAAATACATTTATACCAGTGTTTTGATATACAGCTACAATGGACACAAATAACCACTAGGCTATGCTACATATATAGACAGACAGATAGAGTAATTACCATCTCCCTCACTAAATGTTTCTGAAATTGTGCTATAATTTTGATTTTCCTTTTAAAAGCAGAAGGCACATAGTTATACTGAGAGGTGACGAGGTCTGTTCTGAATCATTATCATCATTTGTAACTCATTAATATGGCTTCTTTACGTATAAATTCGGTGTATTAGGCAATATGATAAACTTACCTGTTCCATCCTCTTCAAGGCTGCCTGTGACAACTAATTGCATTTCATAATTCCAACTGTCAAACATGAAAGGATCAGTGTTTGCACTAACAACGAAACACCCATTGATGTCTGTCTGTTAAAATAAATTACAGGACAAAATGTTAAGTATAAAGATTACAATATACCGCATGCGTCTAAAATACAGCATGGAGCAAAAAAATGAAACTATTAATAGATCTTTGGAATTCTAAAGCCAAGTGCCAGTGTCATATATTCTATATAACAAAAATACTCCATAGAAATTATAATTATTTTTATTATAACACAGGGTATTATGATCAGGTCTCTGATCACAACCAGCTAATTATTTGTTTGAGACATGGATGCCAATAAATTCACCTTGAGAGTGAAGCTTGGGAGGTAAATCTTGGCATCTATGTCAAGAGCACATAACAGAGGGTCATGACTGAAGATCTGATCATAATTTATTGTATTGTATAATGACTACAGTTACAAAAAAAAAAAAAAAGTGAAGGAGTGCAAAGTGTTTTACTGGCTTGTCAATAAAGTGCATACTTCAGTAGTGAGGCTTGGGTGGGGTGAAAAGGCAAATGTCCCAAGTGAAAAGTTTTAAGAGAGTATGGTCATCCCATCATAATCTTTTATGCAATACCATTAAAAAAACAGTATTAAATTTGCAGTAAAACCTTAGCATCTTTGTACTACATGTGTAGTCTAAGCTGTAACAAACTGCTTGATAAAAGCAAACAGTTTACATGTGAAAAAAATATTTCTTTTTTAATTAAAACCTGTTATAGCACTCCACAGAGACAGTGTATAAACTGTAAAAACTGTTTCCTACAGTTTATAAGAAGATATATATATATATATATATATATATATATATATATATATATATATATATATATTTTTTTTTTTAACTAAAACCTGAGCATCATAGTGCTTCATTTACGCAAGGTATAAACTGTAGCAACTGCTTGCTACAAATGTAGCAAACATTTATTACAAATGCAGCAAACAGTTACTATAGTATTAACCCATGCCTGGGTGTGGGTAATGCTAAATTTACCCTCGGTTGGCGTGGTTTGGTCCCGAGGGCGAAGCCCGAGGGACCAAACAAAGCCAACCATGGTTAAATTTAGCATTACCCACACCCAGAAGTGGGTTATTGCTATTATACCATGACATTATTTAAGAAAAGAAACTATTACTTTTCTTAAATAATGGCATAGTATAATGCCTGTTTGCTGCCCTTCCACAGATGTCTGGCATCCGCGGCAGTTCTGATGTACTGCACGCCTGCGCAGTACATCAGAGCTGTGGGCAAAAGCAACGGAGAAAGCAAGATCTCCGTTGTTTTTTTTTTAGTGTTTCGCTATGTTAAATGGGTTTAACATAGCGAGACAGCTTTAAAATAAGCAACGGAGATGTGTTTGAAAACAGCCCAGAGGAAAGTGTGAAAGGCTCAAAATCACGGACAAATTTTAAGCTTTACTCTTGTTACCAAAGCAATGGATGAAGGTAAAACAGTTCACACCATATTACCTTGACCTGGCCAAGCCTTTTGACACAATCCCCTACTAAGGTGTAGTACAAAAGATGAATAATGTCGGAGCAAACACTTAGATTACCAGTTGCATTGATGAATAATGTAGGAGTAAACACTTCCATCACCAGCTGCATTGCCAACTTGGCTCACAGGATGCAGGAGATCAAAACAGGGGAAGAGACCAGTCACCAATGGAGACCCCCAGGGTTCAGTGCAGAGACTTTTTCTGTTTGGCATATACATCTCAAAAGTAAAAGGAAATACCAAAGAGTTTTGGCCAGTGAAGTTTGAAATGACTGCAAGCTAGGAGAAGTTATTGAATCCCCAAATGACTTAACCATCATGTAGGAAGGTTTGTACCAAATAATAACTGGTGTCAAAATCATGACAATGCCCTCTGAGAACTGATTCAATTGTTTGGCATTTGGTAACTTGTATGTACAGTGACCTAACTTTTGACCAGAGTCATAAGAAAGCCTTTCTATATTGTACAGCTTATAAACCAATTGATTGTGACTAGATCTAGAGATGTTGTTTCCCCCCTTTACAAAGCTCTCATTATGTCAATCATGTTGTATAATGCCCACTTTGGCATGTATCTGTCCAGCCCCATGCAACAACTAGAATACCTTCAGAGATACCTTACTAAAAGAATACAAGTCCTAAACAATAGGTCTTGCATGGGCCACCTCAAAGATTTATTACTATACTCAGTATCCTGCAGAGTGCTTAAAGGTGACATGTCTGGCATACAAAGCATCCTCTGACATAATACAGATGGACCTACTGAACATCAGCAAGTCAAATGGCATCAGAAATGCTTAGTCCAGGTATCTAAACTGAATGTTGTGGAGAGATGGATATATATCACAGAGGCTACCAATGTTCCGGAACAGACTATCCATAAAAACAAAGCAAAGCTCATCCATCCATATTCAAATGCAACTTGGATCTAAGGATGGGTAATAGAAAATGTACTCCAGGATTTCCCCTCATGGCACTAATGGATAGAGGCAGTTCCTAGGTGCTGTATCCCTTACATGGCCCCCTCAAATTATTTATGGTATGATCACAGTTGTTCTCACTAGGGCTAATATACAATTAGCCATGGGGATAGCTAAGACCAGTCAGAAAATGTTAATTCAAGCACCAGAAGGGAATTGGCTAAGCTTAAAATGTCCTCCAAGTGAACCTATGTTGTGGTAGCAAATAGTTATAAAAAAATTACCCTTTTTAGTTCACGAAGTGCTCCTGTCCTGTCGTCTATGTATGTAGTCTGTCATGAGGCTGTAGTTGAAAAGTGGCACAAGTGGTCTTTATAGGTCATGTTTCAGGCTATTTAGGAGACAACCTGGGTTGTTATTGGGTCCTATTGAGGCTGTGTTTTTCACTTTGAGTGCCACTATGACCTGCTCCTTGCTGATAGATTGGGGATATGCTGGTAGAATTTCCCCAAGGGGTGACTGGGGGGTGAAGTTGGAGCTGAATTTTTATACCAGCAGGTTTGCTATGTCACTCTGCTCTCTGAAGGTGGTACTACTTACTACCAGTTCAGCACACTGTTGCGTGTTACCTTTAAAGTTTCGGACATAGCTGTAAAAGGCCTTGTGATTGTCTTCGGTCTGAGAAGATATATTGACCTTGTAATTAGCCTTTTTGTATTCAATTAGTCCTCTTCATTTCCTATTTAGTTTTTTAGTGAGCTCTTGTCATTATGAAAGTTGATCTTTCTGACAATGGCTATGACTTTTTTCCTTTTGTTATACACCCTGTTACAGTTAGAATTCCACCACTATGGTTTGTTTTAAGGGGTTGTTTTGGCATTACTACTGGGAGGTACAGCACATTCCTTGCAGCCATTTACATGTTTTTACAGTGTTTCTGTGAATAATTGTACATAGGCTGTTGTGAAATCTGGGTTGGGCAAGCCACTGAATTTTGACAAATTGTTGCTTATTAGGATGTAGTTTGCTTTAGAATAGTTTCCAACTGTAACAGGTTTTGCTGGATTTTCCAAGTTGATTTTCATTTTGGATGAGACAGATTTGTGATCCAACCTCACCAATGAAGATGTGGCGGGGGGGGGGGGGGGGTAAGCACTCTCTCATATCGGTGGGAAAAAGGTCCCATATGTTTGAACCTCTGGTTGAAGTTTGCACTAACTGATCAATAGCATTTGTGCTAGTAAAGTTGAGGAAATATTGTACCTGCAAGTTGCTGGCAGTGAAAGTTTCCCAGTCTATAGAGGAGTAATTAAAGTTTCCTAGGAATAGAGTATTTGGTTGGATAGAGAGTGCTTACAGAATGTCTAGATAAAAGTTGTGGGATTTTAGTGACCTATAACATACTAAGATACGGTAAGGGAATTTATCTAATGTGATTTGCAGATGGATTAACACCAGCGTAAAATCCTGTTAACTGACCCTGAGGTATACTTGCCAATGTTAATCAATGCATCTTCATCTTTAGTCCCTGCCTCTGTGGCTGATGGTCTAAATGTGTGGAAGTCACTGCAGCCTTGGACTGCCAGTGTACTTTCTGTGGATTTAAGCCATGTCTTGGTAATGGCACATATGTCTATGTTTTTCAGAATGAGGAGAGCTAGTAGGGTGTGGAGTTTCTTATTGAGGCTCCTAGCATTGAGCAGTAACACCTTTAGGGTCCTTTGAGTTTCATTTGTTATGCTGCTAGGTTTATCACTTTGGCATTGCCTGAAAAAGCTCTAAGAGGGAGTATAAAATTTTAGCTAAAACACAGAAGCCCATCTAGGATGCATGCAGGCCATCTTTGGCAAAACAATTTGGTCTATTGACCACATCATCCCAGATTGATAGACTGAATTCTCCTGGACTGATGCCAGAAATTAAGCCAATTGTTAGTCAGTCATTTTTTGTTTATACTATGGTATGCTGCTTCAGTCCTAACTAACTTAAACAACACTCAGAGAAGGAAACTCACCTTGTGCTACAATAAAATAGCAA
Organism: Protopterus annectens; assembly: GCF_019279795.1. NCBI lineage: Eukaryota > Metazoa > Chordata > Ceratodontiformes > Protopteridae > Protopterus > Protopterus annectens. Next base: position 200,759,479 of record NC_056741.1, read on the forward strand.
CATTTGCCACCAGTCTCCCCTCATAGAACCCATTATTGTCGTAGCTTAAAGCAATTCAACTGCCAAAGGAGGTGGAGTTTCAATAATTATCAAAGACACACACATCACCTGGCTGGTTAAATGATATGATGCACAGGAGACACTCCAAGTGCAGTTAACTGTTGACAAAACACATATTCAAATCATAGCTAGCTACAGACCCCCATCCATGACTCACAATACCCACTTCACCTATCTGGACTTACTTGAATCCATCTAGATTCAACCCTCTACCCAGTGGCGGCTGGTGACTTCAAATCACAGGGGGGCTGCAGGAGACGCTGAATGGGTGGGGTCAAAGGGAAGGGGTGTGGTCAACCATGAAGGGGAGGAGCTATGCACAAAACCACAAAAAACTAACTTTAATTAAATACGCTGCCCTGGGTGGCAAACCATCATTATGAAAGTCCAATCAAGACAAAAATAAGTGTAGAAGAATAAAAATATTTCAATGCATTGGCTGCATGACAGCTTACTTAATATCTAGATGGAAACAAAAGGTTGTGAGGCATGAAAAAATAAATTACTTTTTAAATACATTACTGGAATGCCAGTCAAAATCAAGTATAAGAAAAACCAGAAGCACACAACTCAAACCACTTCTCCTTGCACAGCAGTTCTAATTATAATATATTCAGCTTTATTAAAGTACCAAGCAACATGCTGAAAGTAGAAATCTATGTGATGCCCGCACTTGTAAAAATGTTTCTTATCCAAAAAGACCTGCTGCCTGACAACTTGTTTCATGGGGAAAACATGATAAAAGTAAAAATGAAAAGCAAACAAGAAACAAGCTCAAGATACATTGCTTAAAGGATTACTGTACAGGTTATGGACCACACATGATTGGCATTCTGTTTAGTTTACGGTAAAGTCTGTAGAGATGACTGGAAGTCTCCAACAAGTGTAATGAGCTTTTAAAATAATGGAATCCTGTCCTTTAATACCCAAGGCTTATACATTATCTAGTCAAGTATTCTATGCATGGCAACAACAGAAAGGCTTTCAATGTTGGCAATTCTTTAACAGTATGCTTATTAAAGCTTACTTGCATCTTACGATGTCAGACAAGCTTACCTTATGGTCATTAAAGCATTGCTACTTAAACACAGAGCAACAGGCACTTTGAGTAATAAGCATAAATCTGAGTAATAAGCATAAATCAACAGTACAAAATATGACAGAAACCAGACCATTCTGCAAAATCAAGGACAGATGAAAAGCCACTGTAGTACTTATGCAGTGTGTCCTCCCCATCCAAGGTAGATACAACTACTCCTTGCCTTGCTTGGACACATCCAGAGTCACTACATGGGGGAGTGGGGTGCAACAAGCATGTCACAATTTGAAATCTCTCTGGCTGATTGTGATGGCCCTGACACATTTGTCATACCTCTCAACCTCAAGAGCAAGAAATCTGGACAAAGCCATACACAGAAGTGGGACAAAGGCACAACAATAAGGACAATTTTAAATATTGCTCTAATAAACTTAGAAAGATAATAGAATGGGTCTTGCATTAGTATGAATTTTCTGAAGGGTATAAAATCTGAAACTCAAATGTCTGTCATTTTCTAACTTCAGTCTTTAGTGATTTGTCACTAATTTGCCAAAAACACAATTTTATGAAAATGGACCAAAAATGTGATGCAAAAATATAAAATAGACACACAATACAGCTGCTACCTGTCAAAGAAGGGACACTAATATTAGTACTGCTACCTTGAGCAGCTGACAAAATAAAAGAATCTACATGCATTTCAAGTAATCTATAACTTTGATTATTACAGTTATTTCTTAATTGTAAACCCTCCATGTTTTCTTCCAAAATTGCTATTTTGCGGAGGGATTATTAGGGGGAAGAGCAACATTTTGAGCCAAAAATTGGGGACAGTTGAGAGGCTGGCTATGCCTAATTCTATAAAGCAATTTATTTTCATGTACCTCTCAACCTGTTAATGCAGTAAATCTGAACAAGGCCAAATATATTGGGGGCACATATAAACAGTACTAAAATTGCTCTTGTATAAATTGAGACAGTTGATAGAACGGCTCTTACTTTAACATGCATTTTTATGAAGGTTATGAAGTCTGAAACTTATTATTTAGTGACTTCTGGCAAATCATTTAGGAATTAAAACTACAAATTTTATGAACAACAAACCAAAAATAAGAAGCAAAAATCTATTCATTCTTTGAAAATCTGGACAGTTGGGAGGTATAGTTCAGCTGGGCCTGTCTGCGTTTGCTGCCCTTCCCCCCCCCCCTGACAAAATAATTGTTGAATGGAGCCTCTGCAGCCATTCCAATGAACCATTACTTGGCTATTTCACTCCATTTACCATAAACACTAATGTGCATACTGCTTTACTTCAATGATGAGTTGGACTTCATTTGAAAGTTTTATTTTGTATTTTACAGCACAAACATTAAGTCATCTGTTAAACAAAGCAATGCAGTCTCACAATGAAAACTTAGCATTAAAACTTCTCTGCCCTTGAAACTCACATTCATTGAAACAGCATTGAAACCCACATTCAAAGAAAATACATTTTGCCAGTGGCAGATAAAGATTAATTTTGGGCTGTTTTCGAATCATAGGCCCCTTGCATATGAAACATACATGTGCTCTTTGATACACCTTCCTCATTGTACTAAAATTATATTCCTTGTACAATACAGTACACTTGTTAGAGGGTGTTTTAAATTTGTTTTGAACATTTTTCCAGTAAGCAATGAAACAAAACATATGCACCCATAATGGCAAAACTGCCCAGTTGAGAACATTTATCATAAAAAAGTCTACTCAGACTTCCACAGTCCACCATTATTAGTAAATATACACAATTCCACAGTCCACCATTATTAGTAAATATGCACAATTCTACAGTCCACCATTATCAGTAAATATGCACAATTCTACAGTGCACCTTTATCAGTAAATATGCACAATTCTACAGTGCACCTTTATCAGTAAATATGCACAATTCTACAGTCCATATTCAGTGAATTCAGTTCTTTCCATAGCCGTCAACCTTAGCACAAAAACCTGGACGAAGCCAATAATGGGGGAATACAGTCCCAAAAATAGGGACAAATTTAAAATATTCATCTTATAAACTTAGAAAATTGCTAGAAAAAAAGGTTGTGCTACTATGTATTCTGAAGAACATGAAGTTTGAAATTCAAATGCCGGTCAATTTTACTGCGGACAGAACAAAAACAATTTTCAGCAGAGATGCAGGGATTAATACTGCAGACACATCTTTGTAAAATGGCAGGGCACCAGAGCAAACCCACACAAACACAGGGAGGAGATGCAGACTCCACACAGAAGCCACCCCAACCAAGAATCAAACCAGAAAACCTATAGCTGTGAAGCAACAACACTACCACTGCACCATTAAATCTGCAAGGAATTAAATATTCAGTAACATGAAGTCTGAAATTCAAATGCCGGTCAATTTTACTGCGGACAGAACAAAAACAATTTTCAGCAGAGACGCAGGGATTAATACTGCAGACATGTCTTTGTAAAATGGCAGGGCACCAGAGCAAATCCACACAAACACAGGGAGGAGATGCAGACACCACACAGAAGCCACCCCAACCAAGAATCAAACCAGAAAACCTATAGCTGTGAGGCAACAATACTACCACTGCACCATCAAATCTGCAAGGAATTAAACATTCAGAAACCTGAAGTCTGAAATTCAAATGCCGGTCAATTTTACTGCGGACAGAACAAAAACAATTTTCAGCAGAGACGCAGGGATTAATACTGCAGACACATCTTTGTAAAATGGCAGGGCACCAGAGCAAATCCACACAAACACAGGGAGGAGATGCAGACTCCACACAGAAGCCACCCCAACCAAGAATCAAACCAGAAAACCTATAGCTGTGAGGCAACAATACTACCACTGCACCATCAAATCTGCAAGGAATTAAACATTCAGAAACCTGAAGTCTGAAATTCAAATGCCGGTCAATTTTATTTATTTGTTAATCAGGACAGTCTGACTTGGAACAAAAAAACAATTTTCAGCAGAGGCCCAGGAAGAAATAATGCAGACATGTCTTTGTAACATGGGAGGACACAAAAGCAAACCCACACAAACACAGGGAGAAGATACGGACCCCACAAAGAAGGAATCCCAGCCAATAATCAAACCTGAGAACCTGCAGTTGTGAGGCAACAATGCTACTACTACACCATCAAATATCAAGCACTGCAACATTTACAAACCACAGATATTAGGAGGAACAGATCAGATCAAATATGAGGCAAAAATCTGCAATTTTTTTACAAATGGTGGTGGGTAGGGAACTCAAGTCTTTAACACCTGCATACAGGGTACAGGGTTCAAGCCTGAGGTATTCCCTACCACACCACCATAAGCACCTGGGGTATTTTCACACACACACACACACACACACACCTCCAAGTTAAAAGCACCAGCCAGCTAACACACACACCCCCAAGTTAAAAGCACCAGCCAGCTAACACACACGCTTACTTCAGTTAAAAGCACCAGCCAGCTAACACACACCCCCCCAAGTTAAAAGCACCAGCCAGCTAACACACACACTTTCTTCAGTTAAAAGCACCAGCCAGCTAACACACACACTTCAGTTAAAAGCACCAGCCAGCTAACACACACACTTCAGTTAAAAGCACCAACACATAAAGTAAAATGCACCTAATTGTCCTCTGAAAGTAACAGATTAGTGACTTCAGTCTTTTTATAGACACTGTAATAATCCCTGTTTTAGCTGTAGGAAGTACTTACACAAGATTGTCTTCTGTAAGAACTTTAAATATTTTCCTTGCAGGTGCGCTTCCCACATTCCACCCTCCTGTTATCCAGGGGATTGCATTTCATGTCACTCCAGTGTCAGCTGTGTATGACTGTCTATGTTGCACAAATGTTTGGCTGGTATTATTGGAAAACCAGTCTCTCACCATGGCCTTACTTTTAGGCTGTTTAATCCAGTATTTCATGTCTTAACATATTATATTAAGAAGTCAATTGTTATGCAAATTTTATTTTTCTCAAAACTAGCATTTAAAGAACCAGTGTGGTTAGAAACAGAACAAAATATTTGCATCATACCTTAATATTTTATACAATACTAATATAATCGCATCTGTCAAGGTGGCTGTTATTGCTCTACATTTTTTCTACTCATAATGATCTGCTCAGAGCTATCATACTGATATGATTTTGATTACAGCTAAACATTTTCTCTCCCACAATATGATTGTCTTCCCTTTTGCATTATTTTTTCTGTCCATTCACATAGAAAAAGAGTTCTCTGAATTTCTTCATTTTTCAGATACCTTCTTTATACTGTTTCTTCACATTTTTTCTTTGGAAAATAACTTTGTTGCCATTAGCCTTCCACACCTCTGAAAATTCTTACTTAATATAAAATCCTATGGGGATCATACAGACTTAAAAGCATGTACCACATTTGATGAAATATCTTGTTGTTTGAGTGAGTGGGACTGTACAAATCCCCCTCCCCACTTGCACCTTCTCAATCTAACACACACACACACACACACACACACACACACACACACACACACCCCAGTTAAAAGCACCAGCCAGCTAACACACACACTTACTTCAGTTAAAAGCACCAGCCAGCTAACACACACACTTACTTCAGTTAAAAGCACCAGCCAGCTAACACACACACTTACTTCAGTTAAAAGCACCAGCCAGCTAACACACACACTTACTTCAGTTAAAAGCACCAGCCAGCTAACACACACACTTACTTCAGTTAAAAGCACCAGCCAGCTAACACACACACTTACTTCAGTTAAAAGCACCAGCCAGCTAACACACACACTTCAGTTAAAAGCACCAGGCAGCTAACACACACACTTCAGTTAAAAGCACCAGCCAGCTAACACACACACTTCAGTTAAAAGCACCAGCCAGCTAACACACACACTTCAGTTAAAAGCACCAGCTAACACACACACATCTCCAGTTAAAAGCACACACACAAAAGCACCAACACATAAAGTAAAATGCACCATACACTTACCTGTCTGTTCTCCATACCATATCCTGCCCGCGCAATACTCACAAAGACCCACGAGATCCCAGTAAAGCTCCATCCCGACGACGAGATCCCAAGCTCCCTCCCGAGACTGTTCTGACTGCTGCTCTTGCAGTCCGGACGCGATATATCCTCCCAGCGTGTCCATGCACTTTAAAAGTGCACAGACGTCTCCTTGTGTCCCTCTATGGGTCCTGCCGGACTGCCTTGAGCATGCGCATAGACCGACGGTAGTCGGGACTACTGCGCATGCGCGAAGTCCGCGAAATTTAAAAAAATATATATTTTTTTGTTTTCTTTTTTAATTTTTATAGTTTGAGGGGGCTGCAGTCTGGCAGCCCGATGCCACGAGCCGCCCCTGCCTCTACCCTGATCTTGGGTGACTTTAACTACCCAACCTTAGAGTAGAAGACCTATTCTAGCCCAAACATGAATGCCCAGAGATTACTCAACTTTGTCAATCCCAATGCATTGGATCAGCTGGTCGACACCCCATACGAGAGGTTTAAATATTCTGGACCTGGTTCTAGCCAACATGAGTAGCCACTGTAGCACTCCTACAGTGTCATCCTCCTTGGTAAGATCTGACCATAAAGCGATCACTTTTGAAGTTACCATCTCCCCCACCCCCCCCCCCTGTCAGGCTCAAATGAAAAAACTTTTCCAAAGCTAACTACAATCTCCTCAGAACAGGTATAAGCAGCTTTACAGCCACCGTCCCTTCAGTTGGAACTGGCACTAATGTCCAAGCCTACACCAAAAAAACTATATGAGCAACTACATAGCTGTATGGACTCAGCAATACCTGACAGGACCAAATCATCTTCCTCAAGGAAGAGTAAACCTGTCTGGTGGACAGCAGTAATAAAGAAACTCTATAACAGAAGGAAAACATTGTTGTCCAGGGCCAAGAAGGAGCAGGTGCCAAGTTGGAAGCAATCTCTCCTTCGTCTAAACAAGCAAATAAGGTCACTGCTGAAGTCCTGTAAGGCTAACTTCAAGTCCAAGTTGGCCACATCCACCAAGGACAATCGCAAGACTTTCTTCACACATCCGCAATCTCAAAGTTAACACCCAAATCTGCTCTGATCTGGTGGTCAATAACACCACATACACAGACGCCATAGATATAGCCAACCTATTAGCAGACAGGTTTAGTGAAAACTTCACCCCTCTGTCCCCCCATCAGTAAACCAGGACATCCCCAGCACCCGCTCCCCTCCCCTCATCACCAGGGAGAAGGTTCTTAATGCCCTCTCAAAGGCAAAAAATACAGCCTCCATGGAACCCAGTAACATCCCTGGCTGTATCCTACATGAACTCAGGCATGAGCTCTCACTTCCATTAGACACCCTATTCAACCAAAGCCTGAGCTGAGCATCAGCTTCATCCCAGCTGAATGGAGGATAGCCACTGTCATCCCTTTACACAAAGGTGGAGTGTCCATTGACCCAGGCAACTATATACCCATCAGCCTAACTAGCCTGATCTGCAAGGTCATGGAACACATTATCATGGACCTTATAAATATGGACATTGGCAACCTCCAAGTGCTTGACCCCACACAGTTTGGTTTTGTTAAAGGGAGATCATGCCTCTTAAACTTGGTCGACTTCTTTGAAACAGTCACCAAAGCCATGGACAAGGGGAAGATGGTGCACACCACCTAACTTGACCTAGCCTAAGCCTTTGACGCTATTCCCCACTCGGGCATAATATATATACTCCCCCAGCTAGGCATCAACCCATATGTTAACAGATGGGTATCTAACTGGCCCACTGAGAAAACCCACTCAGTCAAAGTAGGGGAAGCCAACTCTAGTAGTAGACCTGTAATGAGCTGTGTACCCCATGGATCAGTCTTGGGGCCTCCACTGTTAGGGATATATTTTTCTGAGGTGCAAGCCAAAACAAGTGGTCTGTGGCTAACCTAGTTTGCAGATGACTGCAAGCTGGGTGCTGTCTTAAATTCCCCTAGTGATGTGAACATCTTCCAAGAGGGCCTTACCCAAACTAATGACTAATGCCAGAAGCATGGCCTCAAACTGAATGCCAAAGAAATCTCCACTAATTATCACATTAATAACAACGTACTAAGCATGCAATTAGTCGTGAGGTACTTGGGCACTCAGGTTGATAGCAACCTGACTTTTGACCACCACATTGCCTCCATTGTACAGAAGGCTTTCTACATGGCCCACCCATAAATAGGAGTATTTCATCCAGGAGCTAGAAGGTCATAACATCCCTGTACTCCTCCCTTATTAGACCCATTATCGAGTACAATGCTCCCTTCGGCATGTACCTTGCCGAGCACATGCAGCAGATGGAGAGACCACAGAGGTTCCTGACCAGGAAAATGCAGGGTCTCAAACACCTGTCCTATACAGATAGGCTAAAAGCCCTGTCCCTCTACTCAGTCTTATACAGACTGGTCAGAGGTGACCTATGTCTAGCATACAAGGCCATTTCAGACTCAGCCTTGATGGAGTTGCTGCATATCCATAAGACAAACTCCACTTGCGTAACCCACACGCAAGGCCTTAACCTAGTTTGTGACATTAATAGATCTTGGTGGGATAGATTTGTCCATAGACTCCCCCATATGTGGAATAGACCCCCTCTCCATGTCAAGCAGAGTACCTCTCTAGCCTTCTATAAGAGGAACCTGGTCAACTGGATGGGAAACAGAAAATATACCCCTGGGATCCCACCTGCTGGACAGGGGAAATAGGTGCTGACTTTGAGGGAACATGGGTGAAATTCTTGGCTAGGCTTATAAGGGCCTCTGGGCCAATAGCTTAGTATCATCTTATAAACCTATGAACCTGTTGAGCTACACAACTACCTAACATATTCACAGCTAATTACTGCACAAAAAATAATTCCTCATCAATAAAAATTCCCCACACTAAAACATATTACTCCATGCCTCTCAACTGTACAGATTTTTGCAGAAAGTCCAGATATTTGCCTCATATTTTTGATCTATTCCTCATAAAATTTGTGGTTTTCTGGCAAATCATTGAAGATTGAAGACACTAAATAATACTAAATAATGACAGAGATATGAGTTTCAAATTTTATATCCTTCTAAAAATACATAATAATGTAAAACCTGTTATTCTAGCAACTTTCTAAGTTTATAGGAACAATATTTAAATTATGTCCATATTTTTGGGCCTTTCCCCCCATTCTTTCTGGTTTTGACCAGGTTTCTTTCACTGAGAGGATGACAGGTATGTCAAATGCGCCGTAAGCTGTTGAAGACTGGGTGGGGGGGGATGAGAGGGGCACTTAGTGATCTAAAAAAGGCAATTTTTTAAAAACTATTTACTACCACAGCATAGGTTCACCTAGAGGACATTTTAAGCTTAGCCAATTTCCCTTTTGGTGCTTGAATTAACATTTCCTGAATGGTATTACCTATCCCATGGCTGATAATTGTACATTAGCCCTAGTGAGAATAACTGTGATCATACCATTGATAATTTGAGGAGCCTCATGTAAGGGATGCAGCATTTAGGAACTGCCTCTATCCATTAGTGGCATGAGGGGCAATCTTGGAGTACATTTTCTGTTACCCATCCTTAGATCCAAGTTGCATTTGAATATGGACAGAGATGAGCTTTGTTTTACTTGAATGGATAGTCTGCAACCCCTGCCGCTCCAACAGCAACCCCCTGCCCAGACACTCCAGTGTTCCATTACTTGGCTATTTCTCCTCAGTTACCACAAACACTGTTCAAACCTGTCAGCATGCATACTGTTTCCTTATTTACTTCTACAGTGATTACAGATATTGAAATAAAATAGCACAAGCACTGAGCCATTTGCTAAACAAACAATACAGTCTTGCAATGAAAACAGACTTAGCATGAGCAGTAAACTTCACTGCCCTTGAAACTCACATTCTCTGAAAGGGCATGAAAACCCACATTCATTTTGCATCTGGCCAGTGGAGGACTAAGCTTATCTTTGTGTTGTTTTCAAATCATAGGCTCCTTACACATTTTTAGGAACATGCATACATGTATGAGTTCTTTGATTCACCTTTCTGATTGTATTAATTATATTCCTTGTATAATACAACACTTCTTGTTAGAATGGGTTTTAAATTTGTAGTTTTGAACATTCTACTAATAAGCAATAAAACAAAATGTATGAACTAATAATGACAAAACTACCAATTTCAGAAACTTACAACCATAAAAGGCCACTCAGTCATCTTTCATTGCAATCCACCAATTTCAGTAAATATGCAAAATCTCTGAGTAAAGTCATCTAAATGATTCCACATTAAAGAGATTTGTAACTAATGAAGAGGTTGCTGCTAGTAAACAACTTTATATTTCATTGTTTCATCTACAAATAAAGTGCCTGTTGCCCTTGACGAATAAATTGCCTATGTTACATTAAACAAATGATAAGCTAGTAATATTGCAATAGGGAATGGATGGCAAACTGATCAGGCTCATGGTTACTAAGTAACTCCTCCAGAAGAAGACATTCACAGGACTGCAGCATCTACTCCCTTTAAAGTACAACACAGTACAGCAAATAACACAACCCCCCAGCAGCAGCAGATAACACAATCCCCCAAGCAGCAGCAGATAACACAATCCCCCAAGCAGCAGCAGATAACACAATCCCTCAGCAGCAGCAGATAACACAATCCCTCAGCAGCAGCAGATAACACAATCCCCCCAGCAGCAGATAACACAATCCCCCCAGCAGCAGCAAACACAAACCCCCCCAGCAGCAGCAGATAACACAATCCCCCAGCAGCAGCAGATAACACAATCCCCCAAGCAGCAGCAGACAACACAATCCCTCAGCAGCAGCAGATAACACAATCCCTCAGCAGCAGCAGATAACACAATCCCCCCAACAGCAGCAAACACAAACCCCCCAGCAGCAGCAGATAACACAATCCCCTGCAACAGCAGCAGATAACACAATCTCCCCAGCAGCAGCAAACACAAACCCCCCAGCAGCAGCAGACAACACAATCCCTCAGCATCAGCAGATAACACAATCCCTCAGCAGCAGCAGATAACACAATCCCCCCAGCAGCAGATAACACAATCCCCCCAGCAGCAGCAAACACAACCCCCCCAGCAGCAGCAGCAGATAACACAATCCCCCAGCAGCAGCAGATAACACAATCCCCCTGCAACAGCAGCAGATAACACAATCCCCCCAGCAACAGCAGTAGTATAAAACATAACTGTGCTATTCCATGAACAAGTAGAGACCCTACATAATTGTATGCATGCCTAACACTTTGTAATACTTCTTTCATGTCAGTTAGGTACTGTATTTTTCCCTTTAGTAAATTAGACCCCTTTGAGACAAATAACTGTCTTAGGGAGAACCCAGGAGTGCTGTGAGTTACTCAGAGTTATTCTTTGTACATTCAGAAACTTTGGTTGTCAAATCAAGTCTGCAGAATAAAAATGATTTCAAGTTTTCATAGCTTAAATAGCAGACTGGCTTATTTCTAGTTTGTAGTTAGCATACTGGGTACTGTTTAAAAAAAGAAAAGCAACTGTGCTAAATAAAAAAAATAGAAAAGTAATGGAAGCTGGATTCTTAAAATAGTAATTAATGTTGAAGTTTTGGAAGGGGAAGTCACTAGTGTACCATTATGTAATAATACATCTCTTGGGTTTCATTCCACAGTCTTCACATTTAAAGCTCATATTCCATTACTAGTGCACTGCCACTGCAGTGAAGGGGAAAACATGAAAAAGCCTGATGCTGTCCCCCTAAATCACATTATTAATTCTGAATCCTAAGGTCTGCGCATGCTAGAACAAACACAATAATCACTGAATTTCACCAAGCAGAGGTAATGCCAACCTATTAGAAATACATGCAGGAAGCAAATAGTTTCATAGACCATGCAAAGGAAATCTACAGTCCCTCCCCCCAGCTGCACACACACACACACACACACACACACACACACACACACACACACACACACACACACACACACACACATATGCCATCTTTAATGCAAACCTAGATAATTGAATGGGCAGCCTCAAATTATCTCAAAGTCTGTCTTGTCTTGCCCTCCTGTAACTTTGAGGAAAATTTTAAATAAGTTTTTTTTGGCCATACTTGAAATTGTCTGCAGACCGACTGCATAGTACTTACCTATGAACCTATAAATCAAGAGTAAGTACCACTGACATTCACACTACTGGAGAAACCAGTTTTGTTTCTCTCTTTGACATATGAATTAACTAAAATGCCCTTCACGATGAAAACAGACCAGTAAAATTTCAGAGGCTGAGCGATTGTATCTTGGTATGTGCTGGAGGTTATATTTTTGTTAATGCGGATGACATTGCTATCTTTAGTCAGTCCTGGTAGAAGCATATTCAAAACATTGTTGAGGTACTGAGCAGGATCACAGGGGCAAGCTAACTCTGAATGCAAAAAAAAAATGAATAACAGTTGTCTGACATACAGCTGCTGAGAACATATTATATCTATTAGCATACAATAATGACAACAGCACATCTACATGCATTGTGGTTAATAACGTATTACATGACCTTACATACAGAAAAATTGCATCGCCAGTGAAGTACATTGACTTCCAAGCTTTGCTCAGTGCTATCAGTGCATAACTCAGGCAACAATATCATGAGTGTGGCTTCATTAACATTCAGCATGTGGGCTGTCAGTGTGATTGCACTGCACTGTCTTGTAGGTAAATATGCTTTGCCTTCTTCATTGCATTGCGTCTGTCAAACTGGGTATTACGGGAAATGCACTTAGATGAGAGATAACCAGTAGTCAGTGACTACATTCACATCAAGTGCTGGATTTTGCCAGTGGTGGGTTTGCTGTTATTTGTATCGAGGACCAGAAGCAGTGCTCCATCACTACTGTGACATGAAGAGTACTGCATTCACCTTGTCTTTGAATATTAAGGTCCATTTGTGACCACCAGATATGGTATTTTTGTAAGAAGCACAACATAATTATTAAAACCTTTCCTTTAACATATCCAAACACAACCAAATTTAAAATCATTTTCAAATGTAGAGAGAAATGTAATACTGCCTGTGTTAATATTTGCAAAAGTTTCATTTGCAGCAAGCACGAATCCTGTATGCAAGGCCACTATTGGGATTTAAATAAGTGTCGGTCTTCACGCATACTTAATAAAGAGTATAATGCAGTATATTTCTGAATCAGGTATGAAGTACAAACATACTAACATTAGCAAGACAGATCATGGAACATGAGACTAAGTACCATCCTTACAGTTATCCCAGCAAGATACTTATGAACATGAGATGAAATTGCATAGTGCATTCTCTGACTGTAAAGTTTTATGTTCACAAGTATGAAGAGACAGTAAATAAAATGAGAATGTGTTCCATTCTTCTTTTTCTTTGTATACTGACATGTAGCAGGAGATGCTTTGTAAGTCATTTAACAACTTTTAAATATCTCTACATGCTGGCTTTCTGAGGCTTTCATAAGGCTGCTTAAGGCTATGTTTTACATTCTGTTAAGGCTCAGTTTTACATTCTGCTTAAAGTTAAGCAGAATGTAAAACGTAGCCTTAACAGAATGTAAAACGGAGCCTTAAGCTGCTTAAGTTATCTTCAGCAGCTAAATGATTTGGGCTTCAGTTATTCCACCATCACTGTACAGCTGCCAGCAATATTTGTACACCATGATCTTGTAAAAAGAGACTATATTTCAGCACTGGCAGGTCATGCAGTTCCATAAAGGTGCTCCACACCCCCACTGACGTTTGGGGAACCACCTCTCCTGCAAATGATTTAAACTTCATAGCTGACAAACTTACTTATCTGCTATATCTACCTGGCAATCTTCACCTCTGTAAAATACAGCTTGGAACTGCAGGCTTTAATTATAGGGAACTAAATGTAGTTTTCTGTAAGGACAAGTTGTTCTTCATGATGAATCAATCTTCTTTCATGTGGTGGCACACACTAGGGAAGAGAAAGTCAGTCACTTGCCAGTTGTGCACCATAACCTCAGGGACTACATGATACAAATTTATGACACTAGAGAAATAAAAACAATTATCTCCTTTTGCTCCAGAGAGGGAAGGGCTTGCAGGTGATAAACACGATTCTGAAAAGCCACCCCTAGTGACAACTTTCTTCAACCTGCATTATGGATAGTTGGAATACCCTTGTTTCTCCTCCCAACCTTATTGACTTGGGTCTCTTGAGGCAGTGTAGCAATTGCTTGAGTACACCGACAACCCTTTACTAATTGCTCCCTCTAATACAGAGTCTGAGAGATTTATCTATACCAGGAATCTTGAATCCATGATCTCTTGCACTCAAAACAGTAAAACGGAAGAGGTTGCCAACTCACCCACCACTGTGCATAGTACCATTACTCATAGATATAGTATGCATCAAACACAAAACTCTACATATGCAGAAGTTCTATAAAAAAAACTTATTGAAACACCAAAGACCTCCAAAACACAAGCCTGCTACAACTAACACAGTCCTGACACCACTCTTTACACATAGCAACACCAGTGTCTCACCCACCAAGCCTGTAGGGCATAACACTCAAAAAACAAATTTTGTTTGTTTATTTATTTATTTATGTATTTGCAGTTTGTTTTCCAGGATAGTCTATTGGGCCACAAGGTGCTCATTTTCAATGGAGTCCTGGGGAGAAAAGCTCCAGTTAAATACAAATACATAGTACACATTGCATATATACATTACATATTATCTCAGAGGAATACAAAGTAAATATAATAAGAAAAGATTAACAATGATATAATGCATCAGTATAGTTCATTAAACAACAATAAAAAAACTTTTCTTTTCCATTGTGAAGATAGGTGTGAGTGCAGCAAGGTTTTAAATGAAGAGAGACTGCTGGTGATGCGGATAGGAGATGGTAGAAAATTCCAGAGGTGTGCAAGAGAGAAGGGCATTAGATGATTTCCAGCTGGACATGTGGGTTTGCACAATTTAATTAGTTTTAGAGAATTATATCTTAGACATTCTGGTTCATGCATTTCAAAGATAGTGGCTAGGGAGGGAAAAAGAGAGGGGTTGTAAATGAGTTTGTGTGCTTGAATGAGTTGGGTATAAGTGAGGAGGTTAAGTAGCTCAAGCTAGTTTACTTGTTGAAGAGAATTACAATGGTGAGAAATGGCTCTGTGACCTATTGCAAATTTTGATATCTTGTTATAGCAAGAGGAGAGTTTTGTTTTGAGGGAGGATTGCAGGTTGGTGAGGACAGATGCACCATATAGATGGGATGAGATAAGTATTGGCTAGTATGAGCCTGGTAGAAGGTGAGATACAACGATTATGGTGGTATAGCATACCAAGTTTTTTGTGGTTTTTTTTTATATTTACTTGTATATGTCTGTCGAATTTTAGTTGATCATCTATGAGTACTCCTAGTAGTTTAGTGTCAGAGACTACTTCTAGGGGAGTATTGTTTTTGCTGGTGATTATGAATGAGTGTTTATCTAGGGTGGGGGGTTTGGAGGTGGTGAATAACATAAGTTTAGTTTTGGTTGCATTAAGAGCCACTTGGTTGTCCAGCATCCACTGCTCAGTAGAGGATAAGGCGCTTTGGGCAAGCTTATTTAGAGTGGGGATAGAAGGGGAGGAGCAGATAATGGTAGAATCATCGGAATATTGGATGAGGCTGGAGTTTGGAATGGCTTGGTAGAAGTCGTTAATGAATATATTGAAGAGTACAGGGGCTAAAATGGAACCTTGTGGGACACCTGTGGAGTATTAAGGAAGGATGAATTGGCTTTATTCCATTTGCCTGCTTGTTGTCTGGTTGTGAGGTAACTGTTAAACCACTTGGTACAGGAAGAGGACAGGTTTAGTTTGGAGAGTTTATTAAGAAGCAGGTTGTGGGAAATAGTGTGAAATGCCTTGGAGAGGTTGAGGAGAAGAGTGGACATGAAATGACCGGAATTGCAGGCTTTGTTAATTGTTTCAAGGAAGAAGACAAGGACAGTGGAGGTGCTATGACCGGGTCTGAATCCATGCGGTGTGGGGGTAAGAAGCTGGTTGGTGATGAGATAGGGTAAGAGTTGTTGGTGGATACATTTTTCAAGAAGCTTAGAAATAGGGGATAAGATAGCAATAGGGCGGAAGTTTGGAATGTCATTATTATTGACTCCTTTATGTATAGGAATAATAAAGGCTTTCTTCCTGAGTTGGGGGACCTGGCTTTCTGAGATAGACTGATTAATTAGTATGCTAATAGGGAGAGCAATGGCTTCTGTGGCTACTTTTAGGAAGTAGGATGGAATTTCATCAGGGGCATTAGAACCAGGTTTTAATTTTAGGAGAAGTTTTTTATGGAGGATATAGAGATGGGATTGATAGAGAATGGTGGAGGTTGGGGGCAGGGGATGCTAGGGGAGGAAGGGATGAGTGCAAGCTGAGGAGGATTCGCAGAGGTGTTGGTGAAGGACGATGTTAGTTTGCTTATGGGCTCTATGAAGAAAGAGTTAAATTGGGTGGCTAAGTCGATGTCAGAGGCATCTGGGTTGTTGTTACTGGAAATTCAATAATGAGACACATGGACGTCCCACTCACCAGGATGGACAAAAAGAAAGTCATGGTCAGCTGCCTGTCCAGTGCCAAGATTCATCAGATCATACATGCATTCAGGTCTCTCAGCAACAAGTACTATTATGACTCTGTCATAGTTCATGTTAGTGCGAATGACCTGAAATATACCTCTCTGGACTATATGAAGAGAGTCATGGTTGAGCTCTCTGAGTATGTGTCCCAGGCGGTTATGTCACAAGCCTTGAGCCGCATACTACCCTCACTTAGAATGATGCTGCAGTATAAACAAAAAATGACTGATTTCAAAAATTGTCTTATTTTTTTCTGTCATTCAAAGGGGATCCAGTTCCTGCCAGCCTGGGAAGCCATGGTCCACAAACCTCGCTCCTTTGCCAGGTATGGTTTGCACCTGGCAACTTTAGGCTTTCAGCTGCTGGTAAAGGCTCTTGCCTCCCCCATTGTGCCTTTTTTAGGCAAGATCTTGAAAACAACATTACCAACATGAAATTAGCCAATCAGAACAAAATAAGGGTCATGCTGATAAATGCTAGGAGCATAAACCAAAAACTGCACTCCTTGGAAGCACTTCTATCACGAGAAGATGTAGATGACCTGACCACCCTGACCTTGAGCAGTATCCTACCTTCACCAAGAATGATGCCACAACACAGAGATAAGATGATCAGCTTTAACAATTGGCTTAAACTCTGGTGTCTTTCAAAGGGGATCCAATGTCTGTCTGCCTAGGATGACATGCTGGACAAGCCATGCTGGTTCACAAGGGACGGCTTGCACCTGTCACCCCTGGGATTCCGGATATTGGCAAAGGCTCTTGCCACCCCCATAGTGCCTTTTTTAGGCAAGTCTCAAATTCTAAACCTACCACCCTAGAACACAAAAAAGGAAAAAAACTAAGGGTAATGCTGCTCAATGCCAGAAGTCTAAATCTCAAAATGCAGGCCCTTCTCAGTATGGAGAACATCGATGTCTGTGCAGGGAGAGAAAACTGGTTCAGGGCTGCTGAGAGCACCCCAGGACTAACAGGTTTTACCTCTTATGATGCGTTCCATTTAAAATCCGGACAATACCAAGAAAGGAGGGTATCCATATTCATCAAAGACACCCACACCTCAAGACTGGTGGCAACGCACGATATGATCGGAGACCATCCAGGTGCAATTAACCATAGGCAAGACTGCTCTGCAAATTGTAGCATGTTACAGGCCACCCTCACAAACTCAGGAACCTCACATGGCCTTCCTGAAAACACTAGAGGGATTAATGTATCACCAAACACCATCATACTAGGTGACTTCAATTACCCTAATATAGACTGGGAACACTACTCAAGCCCAAACACCCTAGCCCAAAAGTTCCTGGAATTCATAAACTCAAATGCCATGGAACAACTAGTCACCATCCCCACAAGAGGAGAAAACATACTTGATCTCATCATCACGAACATGGGAGCACAATGTTCAACACCGAAGTATAACCCTCACTAGTGAGATCAGATAACAAACTAATCTAGCTGGAGGTCCTCATCCCACCCCACCTGAAATAAAAAGACCACAGTAAAGAACTTCGCCGACTTCACACTTCTAAAGACTAGTGTGGTCTCCTTTAAGGCCCCGAAACAGTACTCAAGCCGCTGAATCACTTACAAATGCCTTCTACCAGCACCTGCAGGACTGCATGGATAAGGCAATCCCAAGCAAAACAAAGACTCTTTGTACCAAAGGCAAGCGTCCAGTCTGGTGGACCCCAGCCATAAACAAACTCTACAACAAAAGGAGGAAGCTACTACAAGATAGAGCAAAATCCTTAAAAGGTAAAACACCCTTGATCACTATAAGTAAAAAACTAAGAGCTCTCATAAACTCATCCAAAGCAAATTTTGAGAGAAAAATAGCTAAAGACTCAAAAGACAATCATAAGGCCTTCTTTAGCTATGTTAGAAACCTGGGTGGAAACTCCCAGATATGCTCAGAACTAGTTCAAAATGATGTGAAGATTACTGATCCTACAGACATTGCCAACATACTGGCTGACAGGTTCAGTGCAAACTCCCCTCCCCCAAAGGAGAGATATCTATACCAAGCAATTGCAGCCCCCAAACATCTCCAATGCCCAAGTGAGAACTGCTCTCTCCAAAGCAAAACACAGCATCCATGGGACCTGATGGTGTCCCCGGCTGTGTGCTCCACGAACTCAACGAGGAATTAAACCCACAGCTAGGACAGCTGTTTAATCATAGTCTTACCTCTGGATACGTACCCAGGGAGTGGCATACTGCAACTGTGGTCCCACTTCACAAAGGCGGTGCCTCCACCGACCCTGGAAATTACCGGCCCATTAGCTTAACAAGCCTTATCTGCAAAGCCATGGAGAGGATCATAATGGACCTCATAAATAAAGACATAGGGAATTTGCAGACTTTGGATCCATCCCAGTTTGGCTTTGTCAAAGGCAGATCATACCTTCTAAACTTGGTTGACTTTTTCGAAACAGTCACCAAAGCCATTGATGAGGGAAAGGCAGTCCATACAGCCTACCTCGATCTGGCAAAGGCCTTCGATACAATACCCACTCGGGTATCATTGAAAAACTCATCAGCTTAAATGTTAACCCATACATCACAAGATGGGTTGCAAACTGGCTGAGTGACAGAACCCACAGGGTCAGAGTTGCTGGCGCCATGTCAGACTCAAAGCCTGTCACAAGTGGTGTACCACAGGGCTCAGTCCTGGGCCCACTCTTGTTTGGCATCTACTTTTCCGAAGTACAAGCAAACACAGGAGGGTTATGGCTGACAAAGTTTGCAGATGACTGCAAACTGGCCATAGTAGAAAACACATCTGACACAGATATCCTTCAGAAGGGTCTCACAGAAGCGGATAACTTGTGCCAGAGCCATGGCCTAAAGTTAAATGCCAAAAAATGCATAGTCATACCCTTCGAAAAACAAGGTTACCCTAGCTACCAAATAGGTGGCAATCCACTGAGCACAGAAGAAGTTATCAGGGACCTGGGGACCCAGGTTGATAGTAGTCTGTCATTCGACACCCATGTAGCTAAAGTAGTTAGGAAGACCTTCTACATTGCCCACCTTATCATGAAGGGATTCTCATCTAGATCAAGGGAGGTCATAGTCTCCTATACTCATCACTCATCAGACCAATGATTGAGTACAATGCCCCATTGAATGTATCTGACCCGACACTTGCAGCAGCTGGAGAGGCCACAAAGTTCCTCACCAAAAGGATAAAGGGTCTCAAACATCTGTCCTATGCTGCCCGACTGAAAGAACTCCAGCTCTATTCAGTAAACTCGCCACTGCTCAGAGGTGACCTTTGCCTAACATACAAGGCCATGTCAAACCCAGATTTGATGAATATGCTTCACCTCAAAAATCTAGATCCGTCAGAGCCACAAGGGTGGGAGACTTAAACCTCGACCACGCTATTAATAGGGCGTGCTGGAGGGATAGATTCATCACCCAAAGACTCCCTATGCTGTGGAATAAAATCCCGGTATATGTGAGGCAGAGCACCTCGCTGGCCTTGTTCAAGAGAAATCTTGACCAATGGATGGGAGATCGCAGATATACCCCAGGGATTACCTCAGTGTCACTGCTCAACAGAGGCACAGCAAAATAATGGGTATAGTTCCCCATACTAAAGGGGTGGCGTAAGCCACAAAACTATGGGCTAGGCTTGTAAATGCCCTCAGGCAGATAGCCTAGTATGAACCTATGAACCTATGAACCTATGTCTGTGCAGTCACAGAAAACTGTTTCACGGCCTCAGAGAATACCTTGGCCTCACAAGGCTAAAATGTCTTTCACACCTTTAGACCACAAAATGAATGTGTGAAAACCAAAGGAGGTGGAGTTTCTATGTATACGAGATAAATTCAGATCCTGACTAGTTAGACTGGACAACTCCATGGCGTTACTCCAAGTCCAGTTTACTGTGTGCAAGACTGCTATTCAAGTCACTGCCACTTGTAGATCCCCCTCCATGGGTCATGACACCCATGATGCCTACTTGACTAAACTGGAGACAATCCAAATTTCACAAACTCTTTGGTTATGGCTGATTTCAATTATCCCACCATCAACTGGGAAATCTATGCTATCGCCCACTCACTAGCACAAAAGTTTCTTGACTTTGTTAATTTAAATGCCCTGGAACAAATTGTTCATACCTCAATAAGAGGAACAAACATTCTAGATTTGGTTTTCACCAACATGTCAAACAGATGTACTGCCACAACTGTCAGACACTCATTTGTGAAATCTGACCACAAAACAGTCACCTTCAAGCTGGCCTTTACATGAGAACTCACAAATGGTGAAATTAGACTGAAAATTTTCACCAAAGCAAACTATACCATCCTAGGTGAAGGCATAAATGTATTCTAATTCCGACCCCAAGCAGGGAAGTGGTAACTCTGCTGAAGCTTACACTAAAGCCCTGTACAATCACTTGTATAAGAGTATAATCTCAGCTCTACCAGAAAGAATCACAGCTAGAGACCCAAAACTAAAAACAAACTGCAATGATGTACATGGAGCATAAACAAAGTTTACACTAAATACATAAAGTCGCTGTCTAAAAAAAACAAAGACAAGGCTCAGTTATGGAAAAGCACCCTCCTCAGCCTCAACAGGCAAATAAGACAATTTATCAAATCATATAAGGGCTCCTTTGAGAGAAACTTAGCAAGTACAGCCTAAAAGGTAGGACCTAAGCATGTGCAGAACTATTGACCAATGGTTTCAAACACACTGACCCCACAGAGATAGCAATCCTTCTAGTGGATTGGTTTGGTTAAAATTTCACTCCCTTATCCTGTCCTTAACATATCCTTCCCACAAACTCCCCTTCCCCCACCCTGCATATCTGAAGAGCTGATCTTCAAAGCCTTGTCCAAGGCAACATACACAGCCTTTATGGGACCAGATGATATCCCAGGCTGTCTTCTAAATAGGTTAAAACATGAACTAGCATCACTATTAAGTACCCTTTTTAATCATACCCTTACCACAGGCTTTGTTTCTCTGGAATGGAGAACAGCAACAGTTATTCCCCTCCACAAAGTTGGCCTAGCAACAGACCTGGGGAATTACAAACCCATAGTCTGACCAGCCTCATCTGTAAGGCCATGGAATGTATCATTATGGACCTCATAAATTAAGACATAGGCAATCTACAAGCCTTGGATCCTATCCAACTTGGCTTTGTCAGTGGCAGATCCTGCCTGTTAAATCTGGTGAACTTCTCTGAAAATGTGACCAGGGCCACTGACGAGGACATGTCTGTACACACAGAATACCTGAACTTGCCAATGGCTTTCAACACAATCCCACATTCAGGCATTACTGATAAACTTAGCAAACTAAATGTAAACCTCTTTGTTGTAAGATGGGCTGCCACCTGGCTTAAAAACCAGACGCACGCTATCAAAGTGAGTGACTCCATTAGCAAACTAAATGTAAACCCCTTCGTTGTAAGATGGGTTGCCAACTGGCTTACAAACCAGATGCCAACTATCAAAGTGAGTGACTCCACATCACAAACCAGACCTGTTACCAGTGGGGTGCCTTAGGGGTCAGTGCTGGGCCCCCTTCTGTTTGGTGTATACTTCTCATAAGTTCAGATCAAAACTAAGCGGTTGCGGCAGACCAATTTTGCAGACGACTGCAAACTAGGTGCAATCATTGAATCTCCAAATGATGTCAGTATACTTCAGGAGGATCTCTTGCAGACCAATGACTGCTGCATCAGTTATGCTCACAAACTGAATGCAAAGAAATGCATCATCATTCCTTTTGGCACAAACAATTTCTCTTTGCACTATTAAATCAACAACAGTATTCTAAGTACCCACAAAGTGGTAAGGGACCTGGGATCACAAGTTGACTGCAACCTTAACTTCAACTGTCATGTGTCTACTGTGGCAAGGAAGGATTTCTACATAGCACACTTGATTAGTAAAGGTATCACCTCAAGAGCTAAAAGCTAAAACTCCTCTATACTTGGCACTAATCCAGCCCATAATTGAGTGTAACTTCCTGTTCAGCATGTACTGTAGAAAGCATCTGCACCAACTGGAGACACCTCAGATGTTTCTAACAAAGGAGATCAAGGGACTGCAGCATGTCCCTTACACAGACTGACTAAAGTCGCTGTCAGTATACTCCATATCATACAGACTTCCTAGGGGAGACTTATGCCTGGCCTACAGAGCAATCCAAGACCAAAACCTAATGAACTTGTAGCATGTCTGTAAATCAAACAGGACTAGGGCTTCCTGTTTCAGAGGCCTAAATATGGTAGGTTCATAGGTTCATAGGTTTATACTAGGCTAACTGCCCTAGGGCATTTATAAGCCTAGCCCAAAGTTATGTGGCTTACGCCGCCCCTTATGTTAGAAATACTGTGCCCATTAGTTTGTTGTGCCTCTGTCCAGTAGTGACACAGAGATGATTCCCGAGGTAAACCTACAATCTCCCATCCACCGGTCAAGATTTCTCTTGAACAGAGCCAGCGAGGTGCTCTGCCTCACATGGACCGGGATTTTATTCCACAGCATGGGGAGTCTCTGGGTGATAAATCTATCCCTCCAGCATGTCCTATTTATATCCGTGCTAAGGTTTAAGTCTCTTGCTCTAGTGGTTTTGGTGGATTTGGATTTTTTGAGGTGGAGCATGTCCATTAATTCCGGGTTGGTCATGGCCTTGTATGTCAGGCACAGGTCACCTCTGAGCAGATGGTATGCAACTGAATAGAGTTGGAGTTTCTTCAGTCTGGCAGCATATGACAGGTTTTGGAGTCCCTTTATCCTTTTGGTGAGGAACTTTTGGGGTCTCTCCAATTGCTGCAGGTGTCGGGTGAGATACATCCTGAATGGGGCATTGTACTCGATCATTGGTCTGATAAGTGAAGAGTACAGGGAACAATGACCTCACTTGATCTGGATGTGAATCCTTCATGATCAGGTGGGCAATGTAGAAGGTCTTTCGAACCACTTTAGCAACGTGAGCGTCAAACGAGAGGCCACTGTCAACCTGGGTCCCCAGGTCCCTGATAACCTCTTCTGTGCTTAGTGGGTGGCCACCTATATGGTAGCTTGGGGTTACCTTGTTTTTCCCGAAGGGTGTGACTATACACTTTTTTGCGTTTAACTTCAGGCCATGGCTCTGGCACCAGCTATCAGTTTCCGTGAGACCCCTCTGAAGGATGTCTGTGTCCGATGTACTATCCACTATGGCACCCAGTTTGCAGTCATCCAAACTTTGTCAGCCATAGTCCTCCTATGTTTGCCTGTACTTCTGAGAAGTAGATGCCGAACAATAGGGGGCCAAGGACTGAGCCCTGTGGACTCCACTTGTAACCAGCTTGGAGTCTGACATGGCTCCAGCAACTCTAACCCTGTGGGTTCTGTCCTTTAGCCAGTTTGCAACCCATCTTGTGACATATGGGTTTACATTTAAGCTGGTAAGTTTCTCTATAATACCGAGTGGGGTATTGTGTCGAAAGCTTTTGCAAGGTCAAGGTAGGCTGTATGGACTGCCTTTCCCTCATCAATGGCCTTGGTGACTGTTTCGAAGAAGTCGACCAAGTTCAAAAGGCAAGATCTGCCCTTGACAAAGCCAAACTGGGTTGGATCCAAGGTCTGCAAGTCCCCTATGTCCTTGTTTATGAGTTCCATTATGATCCTCTCCATAGCTTTGCAGACCAGGCTTGTTAAGCTTATGGGGCGGTAATTACCAGGGTCCGTAGAGGCACCGCCTTTATGGAGTGGGACCACAGTTGCCGTACGCCACTCCTTGGGCACATATCCTGTGGTGAGGCTAAGATTAAACAGCTGCCTTATCTGCGGGTTTAGTTCTTCATTGAGTTCATGTAGCACACAGCCGGGGACCCCATCCGGTCCCATTGATGCTGTGTTTTTAGCTTTAGAGAGAGCAGCTTTCACCTGCGCATTTGAGATGTCTGGGAGGCTACTCTCAGTTGGGATAGTTATCTCTCCTTTTGGCGGGGAGAGGGGGGTGAAGTTTGCACTGAACCTGTCTGCCAGTATGTTGGCAATGTCTGTGGATTCAGTGATTTTTGTATCATTTTGGACTAATTCTGAGCATATCTGGGAGTTTCCACCCAGGTTTCTGACATAGCTGAAGAAGGCCTTATGATTGTCTTTTGAATCTATGGCAATTTTTCTCTCAAAGTTGGCCTTGGATGATTTTATGAGGGATCGTAGTTTCTTGCTAGTGCTGATCAAAGATGCCTTCCCTTTTTGGGATTTTGCTCTATCATGTAATAGATTTCTCCTCTTATTGTAAAGTTTGTTTATGGCTGGGGTCCACCAGACTGGACGTTTGCCCTTGGTGGAAAGAGTCTTGGTTTTATTTGGGATTGCCTGATCCATGCAGTCCTGAAGGTGTTCATAGAAGGCATTTGTAAGGGCTTCCAGCTTGGGTTGTGGTTTCCATTGGCTCGGGGGCCTTGAGCGATACCACACCTGTCTTGAGTAGTGTGAAGTTTGCTTTACGCAAGTTCTTCACTGAGGTCTTGTTTGTTTGGCGTGGGAGCGGGATGTGGATTTCTAGTGAGATTAGTTTATGATCTGATCTCACCAATGAGGATATACTTCGTGTGGAGCATTTTGTCCCCATGTTCGTGATGATGAGATCTAGTATATTTTCTCCTCTTGTGGGGACGGTGACTAGTTGTTCCATGGCATTTGAATTTATGAACTCCAGGAACCTTTAGGCTAGAAAGTTTGGGCTTGAGTAATGTTCCCAGTCTATATTCGGGTAGTTGAAGTCACCCAATATGATGGTGTTTGGTGATACATTTATACCCTCCAGTGTCTTCAGGAAGGCTGTGTGGGTTTCCTGAGTTTGAGAGGGTGGCCTGTAGCATGCTACAAATTGTAGAGCAGTTTTGCCTATGGTTAATTGCACCTGGATGGTTTCCGATGCTTCATGCGTAGCCACCAACCCAGAGGTGTGGGTATCCTTGATGTATATGGATACACCCCCTCCTTTTGTGGTGTGGTCTGGGTTTTGGGGCCGGAACGCATGATATGAGATGAAACCTGATAGTGCCGGGGTGCTCTCAGGAGCCTTGAACCAGGTTTCAGTCACAGCACAGACATCGATGTTCTCCATACTGAGAAGGGCCTCGAGTGCGTGCATTTTGAGATTTAGACTTCTGGCATTGAGCAGCATTACCCTTAGTTTCTTCACGTTTTTGTTTTCTAGGGTGGTAGGTTTAGAATTTGAGCCTTGCCTAAAAAAGGCACTATGGGGGTGGCAAGAGCCTTAGCCAATATCCGAATCCCAGGGTGACAGGTGCAAGCCGTCCTCAAGCAGCGTGGCTTGTCGAGCATGTCATTCCAGGCAGACAGGCACTGGATCCTCTTTGAATGACACCAGAAATTAAGCCAATTGTTAAAGCTGATCATCTTGTCACTATATTGTGGCATCATTCTTGGTGAAGGAAGGATACTGCTCAGGGTCAGGGTCATACCTGCCTGGGCTACATAATCAGAGAGCTCCTCTATGTCTCTTTTCATGTAGTCCAGGGAGGTACATCTCAGGTCGTTCACACCAGCATGGACAATGACTGTGTCATACTTGTACTTGCCGTGGAGTGACCTGAGTGCTTGTGTTATATGGCGGATTCTAGCGCCCGATAGGCAGCTTACCGTGACCTTCTCCTTGTTCAGCCTGGTGAGTGGGACGTCAGTGTGTCTGACTATGGAGTCACCTATGACAAGTATGTTTGGTGTTGTATTTGGCCTTAAGGGCAGTGACTGCTTTGCACACTGATTTTGTTGTTTATGTGTTGTTTGTGTGGTGTATTGAGTTTGCAGTTGCTTGGGTGTCTGCTTTGGAGGCCTCTGCTGTTTAGGTAAATTTTACTCAGAGCCTCGAGTATGTCTTGTGTGTTTATCGTTTGATTCAGTGGTGTGGTTGAGTTACGTGAGACTGGTATTGTGGTGTGTGTAGTTGCCTTCTCCTCCTGCCTGGTCTTGTCAGTCCAGAGTTGAGAGAGCTCAGCCTCCAGTTTGGCTAAATAGCTGCATCTTTCGCAAGTGTTAGTGTTACGTGGGAGGAGTAGAGGGTTGTCCGTGTACATGAGGCAATTGTAACATTGTCTCAGAATTCCCAGATTCACCAACTGGGCAGGAGAGGACGCCAGCATCTGACCCTTCGACATGCTAGAAAGATTTATGAGTTGGTATGAGACAGTAAAGTAGTGGGCTTAGCAGGGAAGTGGGCACTCCTGGGGGGTTTTGCTAGTGAGAGATTTGTATAATATAGGAGTGCTTGACCTGCAAAGAGAATGCTTATAAGACAAGTGCTGAGCTTTTTGAGAAGAAAAAGCTATATGGAACAAGTGCTGCACTTTTTAGTGAAGGTGTAAACTGTTTAGGTTCCTAACAGAGCAGTTCTAAGGGAAAAATTGAAGAACAGACTTTCTGGAGCCAGAAAGAGTTTAACCTTGTTTAACCGGTGCTGCCCGATGCTGCTCTAGTGGCAACTCTGCGCTAAATTGCGCTAAAGCACGTTAAAGCGTGCTTGATAGCAGGGGCTGGAAAGAAGCAGGAATAGACCCAAAATGGACAATAAAACTACAGTTTCAAGTCAGTAACCACCTCTACGGGGGGCAGGGAAGCTGTTCAATGTTATTCACTGCCACTGATCAACAGAGAGACTTTCCTTTAGCCCAAGCAAAAATGGCCTCACAGAAACTTTCAAATAGTTCAGGAACAGCAAGCCTGTAACTGAACTTTTTTAACTCTCAGAAAAGTGGGAAAAAAGCAAGATTTTTTTTTGTTTTTGTTTTTTTCAGAGATAGCAGAGGTTCACAAGTAATATCCTTCCTTCCTGTCCTCCAGCTCTCTTGCCCTGAATCTCCCCCTGTGTTTTTGCCTGGGTGGATACTGGACCCAACCAAAGCTGTACTCCCTACTGCCTTAGCAATACATACCCTGGGCTGCTACAACTGCCTTTGAGGATAACGCTCCCGAGAGGCTCTCCAACAGAACTCAAGAAAGTATGTGTTACTACTAAGCCTGAAGGCCTTTGTAATCCTACTAGCCGAAGTCACTTTCTCCCTGTCTGGAGTGCCAGCAGCCTGACCCCCCCCCACCTCTACTCCTTGCCCTCTATTCCTCACTTTTCTTCCCAGCACTGTTGGTCCCTTCTCCCCTTATCTGCTTAGCCCTACTTGTTCCCTGATGCATAGATAGCCTCTATCCATTAGGGGATATCCCTACCCCTTGATATTAGACTTTTCTGTTCTTGACTCTCTCTCTTTCTGACTCTCACTTCTCACATCTTAGTCACTCACTCTTTCCCCTGATACTCTTAGTCCACTTTCCAACCACATCTAGGCCCTCTCCACTTACCCTTCTATTACTTACCCTTCTTGAACACTGCTCTTCCGCTCCCCTACCCTGCCCCCAAATCTCACCTGCCCCCAGCACCTCTACCTTTATTCCTCCATAAACCACACCCTCTGCTACTCTACTCCAATCACTGGCACACAGCTAGACACACCCTCCTTTTTTCCCGCCAAAATCAGCCCTCCAATACACCTCATACAAACACTAATCATCATCTTTCCTGACCATACCACTCCTTTCTCCCACAACCACACCACACCCCCCCCATACTGACTATACTCCTCCACATACTTCCTACAACAGAGGGAATCTACCTACTCCTCAATACTTACATATCCTCTATACACCAACTAGCTCTACTCACAACTATTATCTTATCTCCTTCCTATCATGTTTCCAAAACTCTGTCTCATCTCCCTTTCTCTCTTCTTCCTTTTCTCTTCATTCTACTGCAACCACCTCTCCCAACCCACTTTATTCCTACATTCCCAACACTTTCATATAACCAATTATCAGGACACACCTCTCTCACAATCGTACTCGATTATTTCCCCCTATCTGTACCCTTCTAACATTCTCTTTCTTTTCCAATACAAACCTCTCTCCTACAATACACTCCCCATCTCTATAACTACTTGCAAATCCCTCCAATACACAACAGAAGACAAACTCCTTACTTTACTATCTGCTCATACAAACAGCTTCATACAACAGTGTATTAATACTCTGATTTCTGGTGATATCCACCCAAACCCTGGTCCATCCCCTATAACAACCACAAATAAATCCCTATTATTTACTTCCTTAAATTCCCAAAGTATAGTAAGTAAAGTCCCAAACCTCCACGCATGGCTCATACACAATAAACCTGATATCCTGTCTATTTCTGAAACCTGGTTAAAACCTCATATATATGACTCTGAGATTATTCCCCCAAACTACTCCATCATCAGGAAAGACAGTCCTCTCAAAAACGGAGGTGGGGTAGCCCTCATATATTCATCCTCCCTAGCAGTCACTCCCTACAGTAAACCTACTCCACACTTTAACAATGCTGAACTTCTCCTTACTCTACTACAAATCAACGATCACAAACACATTTGTTTAGCATCCCTTTATATACCCCCAGGTGATAATATCTCCACTCTTGAACTTATCCTCTCCTGGATCTCTAGTAACATTAGTAATGAAACCATAATCCTAGGAGATGTAAACATCAATTGGACCTGTATACAATCTCCAACAAACTCCATAAATATTAACCTATACAACTTCTCTCAACTAATCAATTCAGTAACTTCGCCCTTAAAAAACCACTTCAGTGGAAGTATACTGGATTGGATCCTTGTCTCCCATCCTCACTATTTCTCCAACAGTGGCACCCTTCCAGACTCTCTTAGTGATCACCTACCCATTTTCACTAACCGACTACCCACTGTCCTTCAACAAACCCACAACTATATAACTATCCGAGACCACAAAAATTCAACCCAACTATCTTCATAAATTCCTTACAAACAATTAATTGGAATTGTCTAAAAACATTACCCCCTAGACATGGCAGTGTCACACTTTAATACAACATTCTTGCAATTACTCGACTCTCAAGCTCCCCTAAGGACTAAGAGAATAAAAACAAAATCAGCCCCCTGGCTATCCAAACATACTCTTGCCATTATGAGACAAAGAGATAAAGTCTGGGCACGCTACCAAAAAATTAAGACAAATCTGCTCCTTAACGAATATAAAATGCTTTGAAATAAAGTAAAGAAACTCATCACTTCTGATAGACGAAGCTATTTTTCTACACTCCAAAACCAAAATAAAAACAACCCTCAAAAATTCTGGAAAGGGATCTCTAGTCTCCTTCACCCTAGTAGTCCAGATACTCCCACCCCAGACCCGAAAGCCTCGGAACTAGACCTGGCCACCCAATTTAACTCATTTTTTATTGACTCTATTGCCAAACTGACCTCTTCTTTCTTCAACTCCGCCATACCCTCAAGCATCCCATCACCCCCCCACTCACTCATTATCCTTCCCAAATTCCACTCCCCCCACTCACACTCTATCCTTCCAAAATTCCACTCCCTGCTTCCCTTCCTCTAACTCCTCTGCCTCTTCTGCTGCCCAACCTTTACCCCAAACACCTCCACCCTCCAACTCTCCTCTCCCAACCCCACTCCTCTCTTTTCTCCCACTCCACATCTACTATAAAGAAACTCCTTCTCAAACTGAAACCTGGTACCAACGCCCTGATAACATACCTTCCTACTTTCTCAGTATAGCTGCTGGAAACACTTGCATATCCCATTAGCATCCTAATCAACCGCTCCTAAAAGAATGCACAGTTCCCAAATCTGAAACAGGCTTATATTATTCCACTCCACAAAGGGGGCAACAACAACAATGTCACTAACTTTCGTCCCATAGCCATCCTGTCCCCTATTTCAAAAATCCTAGAAAAATGTGTTCAACTTCAACTTCTTCCTCATCTCTAGACAACCACCTTATATCTCCCACACAACATGGCTTCAGACCCAACCACAGCACAATGACTGCCCTCCTTTCCTTCCTAGAAACAGTAAATAGAGCTCGTGATTCTGGCTTAATTGTTTTTACATTGCTGCTAGACCTCTCCAAAGCCTTCGATACCATCTCACATAGCCTACTCATTACTAAGCTCTCTGAACTTAACCTTTCTTCTTCCTCCTTGAATTGGTTCTCTAGTTACCTATCCAACCGAAATCAAGCAGTAAAATGGAAAAAAAACTACCTCCTCATTTCTTAGTACCCCCCACAGGTGTTCCACAAGGCTCCATTCTCGGTCCTGTTCTCTTCAACATATTTATAAATGACTTTCACAAATCACTCCCTTTCTCAAACATCATCCAATATGCAGATGATTCAACAATCATCTGCTCAGCCACCTCCATCACTACACTTCAAAAACTAACTCAGGATGCTTTCTCCACAACAGAGCAATGGATGTTAAAAAACCATCTTGCTCTTAATGCCTCCAAGACCAAACTTATGATCTTTACTCCCTCTAAAGCTACTTCTCTCAATATGAATACATTTTCAATCATTAGCTGTAATAACCACCCCTAGAATTGGTGTCAGACACCAAACTACTAGGGGTACAAATTGACAACCAACTTAAATTTACCTCTCACCTACAAAAAACCATCAAAAAGACCCATCAAAAACTTGGTATGCTTTATAGACAAAATGCATACCTCACCTCTGCCACTAGAACAACTCTCGCTACATCCTTCCTTATCCCCTCCCTTCTCTATGGCGCCCGACTCCTAACTAACATTAAATCCTCTCTCAATAAACAACTTTCCTCTTGCTACAATAAAATTGCAAAATTCGCCACTAGCCACAAGTCTTCTACCCACCACTGTGTTTCCCTCCAGAAACTAAAATGGTTAGAGCTTCCTAATCAACTAACTTACGCACAACTAACTCTAGCCCACAAGCTTATCCTTAATCCCTCCCTCTGTCCTTCCCTATCTTCTGCTTTTAATATGCACCTACCCAATAGAGTATTAAGATCAAACAATCAAAACCTACTCAAAGTACATAAACCTACACATCCTCCAGGCAAAAACCTTCTATCCTTCAACCTAGCTCGCCTCTGGAACTCCCTTCCCCCACTCATCCGCACCACCTCTAATCACACTGCTTTCAAAAAGTCCCTTCATACACACCTGACATCACATTGGGAATGCTCCTGCTCCCACTCTACATAACCTACTCTTCACCTACTCCAGGCTCTGCTCACATCTTTAATCAACCAGACAAGTCCATATAAATAACTGACTCCATATCCCTCCTCTTCCCCCACTTCAAGTCATTGTACCTCCTCTTCCTTCTAGTAACCTGTTCTCTTAATCTACTCTGCATAGATGGATAAGCTCATGTTAAATAGTTAATTCATTTTCCTACAATGTATTTTAAATGCACACTTGCTGTACTACTTGATATTGCTTTATCTTTAACTGTTGTACCTATTGTTAAACTTTGTTTGTATCTAAGAATGTATGTTCAAAATTACAAAAATATATTTTTTGGAGCTTTTCTCCCCAGGACTCCATTGAAAATGGGTTCATTATGGCCCAATGGACTATCCTGGTAAACCAACTACAATAAATAAATAAAATAAATAAATAAAAAAGTTATAACAGTGCAGTAAATGACCCCACACAAGAGTGCTAGGTCAAGGACAGAAAATATGCAAATTTTAAGAAAAAAACGATTTAAAATTAAGTGCAAACAGGAAATTCAGCAAACAGCTTTTGGTTGTGCTCTAAATACAGCTACTAATACAGAAATCAAGTTTAACAAGCCAGCAAATGCTCAAGCTAGGCAGCTATGCAGAACAGAGAAAAAATACTTAAATCTCAAAAGTGGCTTCCTTCTTCTCTCAGCATTTTTTCCTCTTGGAGGGTGCTTCACCAACAGCCAACAAGCCTGAAAAGACGCCCAAACCACGAGGCAACTAGGTTTTAAGAGAGGAAGATGAAGGAGTTTTGGAAATGACCCCTAGTGGCCAATAAAACTACAGTTTCAAGTCAGTAACCACCTCTACGGGGGGCAGGGAAGCTGCTCAATGTTGTTCACTGCCACTGATCAACAGAGAGACTTTCCTTTAGCCCAAGCAAAAATGGCCTCACAGAAACTTTCAAATAGTTCAGGAACAGCAAGCCTGTAACTGAACTTTTTAACTCTCAGAAAAGTGGGAAAAAGCAAGATTTTTTTTTTTTTGTTTTTTTTTTCAGAGATAGCAGAGGTTCACAAGTAATATCAAGTTATAACAGTGCAGTAAATGACCCCACACAAGAGTGCTAGGTCAAGGACAGAAAATATGCAAGTTTTAAGAAAAAAATGATTTAAAATTAAGTGCAAACAGGAAATTCAGCAAACAGCTTTTGGTTGTGCTCTAAATACAGCTACTAATACATAAATCAAGTTTAACAAGCCAGCAAATGCTCAAGCTAGGCAGCTATGCAGAAAAACTTAGCAAATAAACAGAGAAAAAATACTTAAAATCTCAAAAGTGGCTCCCTTCTTCTCTCAGTGTTTTTTCCTCTTGGAGGGTGCTTCACCAACAGCCAACAAGCCTGAAAAGACGCCCAAACCACGACATGCTGAAGGGACAGATTTAGCTCTCATCGACTGACACATCTTTAGAACAGGCTACCAATTCACCTCTATGACACTGTTCAACATGAACCTGGATGAGTGGATGGGGCACCATAAATTCTTACCAGGGGTAGCACCAACAACCCTCCTGGATATGGGCAGTCATCACTGAATGCAATCTTGGGAATTGACTAGCATTTTCATGGTATCACATTGGGATGAAACAGGTAGGCTTAAAATGACCTTTGGGGAAATAGCCCAGTAATCTCCTCTGATTCTATAACTATCTAAGTTGATGGCTGGCTAATAGTCCTTTAACAATTGCTGTGGGATGTAACAGAGGAGTGGCTACTACGAGACATTTCTCCAGGAATTCTTCATATTTGGTTATCAGTCAAATGGTCTCCAGTGCACACCTTTCAACATGTTGTCTTGTCTCATCTGCAGTTCAGGGAGGCAGAATGCATCTTGCAAACCTGCACTACAAGACTCAGCTAGTTGATCTCATTGTTAGTATAGTCTTCTGTTCTTTTCCACCCTGATAGGTACTGCTTGGGACCCTCTCCTTATTAAGATCCATCTAAGAGGATCACTGATATTGCATATAATATATACTGAAAAACTATTGCTAAATCATTTGTTGCCCCCTATCAGCTCAGAGTCAAAGAAAAAAATATATTCTGTTCTGAAACTGTAGTGAGCTGCTTGCTACAGATGCAACATACAGCTTGATACAGTTAAACCAGCAAGTTTCAGCCAGTAACACAAATGAAGTATCACTTTCATTGCTTCATTAAGCAATCCCAGAGCTGTCACCTGCCAATCATATCTGTATCACATCACCGAAAACATTGTTCAGCGGACACCTATTCATTGACCCCAGAATAATGAATACCTTTTTATCAAACTTTCACATCAGCTAACATATTTACCAGGGCAAAGATTTGGCTGTACAACATTTGGAAAGTGCCCTTTTCCCCACTGCAGTGTGATCTCGGACTTGGTATATATAAGTAGGGTGTGTGTGGGGGGTGCAGACCCCCACAATGGAGAGTGTGGGGGGGAGTAGCTCCACACTTTAGTGTTTTGATATACTGTGCTGTCTGTATTGCTCAGGATGTTGGACAGCTAGCTGTTTGCCCTGGGAATATTTCTGATGCTGTGTTGGTTCGATGAAAGGAGCATTTGCAGTTCTTAGGTCAATGAATAGGCATTTGCTGGATACGGCTTTTGAGGATGAGATATAGACCCCTGCCAATCACATCCACTAGCAACTTCTGTCTGTGCAAGCCACTTCCTTCACCATGCTCTAGTTATGGTTCTGTTTCTTGTCTTAGTGTATCAGTTGATCTACAAAAGGACAATCCAAGATGGGTCAGCAATATTCTTCTGCCATTGTAAAGTGATTAGGTGATTTTCTACTAGCTGTTCATGTAAGTCAGATTACAACATATTTCATATCTCCTGTTTAATGATATAGGGACTAACATGAGCCTCTACTTCTTTTTCACGGAATGGTGATCACAGTGGAATGAGCTGAACAGATGAATTCTGCGGATGTGCCAAGTTATTTTGCAGTCTTGTGATATTATGGTGTGCATTAACTCAGGTACATGGATATCTGTCAGTGTGGGACTTTGTTGAACATCAGAGTTCAATTTTTACTGCTGAAGAAGGAATACCAAGTAGAAAAGAACAAGGAATTCGATCTACTAAATTAAGTTACTTTTTATTTTTGAAATGGTAAATTAAGTGGCTCAAATGACTGTCAATAGACATAACCTAGGCAGAAGGAGAGATAAAATGACTCATATATGTATATTATGAAACCACACAGCAGAAGTAATCTAAACTTGTGAACTACTTGCGTGTTGAAACCACAGCAGACTTAAATAAAAACTAAGTACATGAATAACTTAAGTACTGTAAAGATCATACTAATCTTAACAAATACGCCTTAATATTTCCTAAGAATGTATAATATACATATATATTACATTAATATATATATATATATATCTATATATATATATATATATATATATATAGATATATATATATATATATATATATATATATATATATATATATATATGTATATATATATATATATATATATATATATATATATATATATATATATATATATATATATATATATATATATATATATATATATATATATATGTATATATATATATATATATATATATATATATATACACACACATACATATTTTACAGTAATATATATGTATGTATATATATATATATATATATATATATATATATATATATATATATATATATATATATATATATATATATGGATCCCATTTGATCAAGCAAATTTATGTTTCATCAAAAGTGCATTTTTTCATTTATGTTTCAATTACGTAGGATCAGATAGAAACATCGGCACACTTACCCAACAAATAAATAAGCAAACAAACAAAGTGAGAACTTTTATACTTGTACATGAATACCCAGACACCAGATTCACCCAGTAGTAAATTACATAACGGTGGGTAAAGAGATGAAAATACACATCAGCATTGTCAGCATTGTTAGCATTACAGCTTTAAGGTGTGCGTCCTAAGGATGATTTCTGCAGGATTAATTGATGAATGGGTGACTCCCAAAGCAGATGTCAATCATTAGTCATATTTTTCAGAAGACAACCCCAATGTAAGCATTCACCTTTCCAAGCTGCAGTGGTTTGACTGTGGCATGTCTGTAAAAAGGAAATAACATTCTATGAATTGATGTCATGTATTCAGCTGGGGTGGGGGGGGGTTCTGAGAATAGCCACTGCTCCTACTAGTTGAGATGAGTTAGGTGAGGTGTTTTTCAGATATCTTGGTATGGTGGCCTTGAATGCCCCCATTGGGATGAGTACCAGGCACAACCCACTGCAATTAGGCATGCAGCATACACTGGATGGATTATACTGCTCAGCTGGCATAAGAATGCCTGGCTGTCCAACAAGATAAGCCATAGCCTCTAGCCTTTTTTTGGAGATACACAGGTATATCATACCTTCTTCAGAGTGCTACTTTCACAGTCTTAACCAAGTCGAGTGGCTTAGAAAATGGAAGTTTAGATGGGTGAAATGGCTTATTTTATCAGTAAATAATGTCATTTATGCCTTCTCAGAAAGAAGCTGGATTATATAAGTTAACATTTTACAGGAAAGTTTAATGTTTTGATATGTATTAAGAACTAGGTGTTTATATTTGTTGTGGGGGAACCATTTGGGTTTACTGCATATTTCTTCCAGAATCAGCAGTCTTAGAGTAAGACAGTTATTTGAGATTAATTTGACAGCAAAATATAAATCCTCAAATTAGATCTGTTTTGTTTGTTTGCTCTGTGTGTGTGCTTTTATATTTGTCTGTAAGATGTTTTACATGTTAAATATTAGTTTTATTGCTTTCTTGTAGTCTTACTCAGATTGATAGCTAGAATACCTTCTTCAAAACCACAACTAAAAAGGACCCTATGAAATAAATTATTTATTACTGTTAATCTAACACCTCACCATATTCATCACTAAGCAGTCCCTTTTGCACAAAATTGGTATGGCATCATCTATACAACTTTAAGGAATGAATCTACAGTGTTAAACCATGTGCATCTATCTTAGAACAGGTAAGCAAAGTAAGGCACAATTTCATGGTCAGTTGATATGTTGAAAAGTGGCAACTAGAGCTTGCTAGGAATGCAGAATTAGACATAGCCATTATGGACATGTCTCTTGTGTTACTGATAGTGAAGTCCAGAGTGAAAATTTATTAGGGGCCAGATTGCAAAACAATGCTTGGTCAAAACATTTCCCTAAAGTTGCAAACATTGTCATGTTTTAACAGTAGGATCAGATAGAAACATCGGCACACTTACCCAACAAATAAATAAGCAAACAAACAAAGTGAAAACTTTTATAATTGTACATGAATACCCAGACACCAGATTCACCCAGTAGTAAATTACATAACGGTGGGTAAAGAGATGAAAATACACTATCAGCATTGTCAGCATTGTTAGCATTACAGCTTTAAGGCATGCGTCCTAAGGATAATTTCTGCAGGATTAATCTAAGAGGATGCTATAGGTGAAATATATAAATGCAAATGCAGAAAATGGCAATTACTCTGTAACCATTTGTGGAATGTAAGTAGTTCCATAAGACTTTGGACTGTGGTTGTTCCTTTACAAGGCAGAAATAAAAATCTGGTATGCTACTCACAAAATACCATGTGTGTATAGTTAACAGTATCAGAGAAATGGAAGCAGTCTGCTAATTGGCAGAGTTATTGATTATACTTAAAGGAAATGCAGCTCCATAACCAATGATAAAAAAATAAACCAATTTTCAAAAACAAGCCCCGGGGATAACTCCAGTGGCTCTGCTTAACAGAGGCACTGGTAACTAAGGTCAGGTGGCACAATGCCACTATGGCTAGGCTTGTAAAGGCCCCAGGGCCATTAGCCTGTACACACCTATGAACTTATAAACCTATATCACAACCAGGCTACAGGGGTAACTATGCCATTAACAGGGATTTTCCTCTTTTTTCTTGTAGACCCCTATGGATAACTTTTTATCTCTGTGTAATGTGACTCCCTTTTATTATATGTATGATGTTAAATGAAGGGTGGACTTTTATTTATTTCTCAGTAATAATTTCTCTCCTATAGCTGTTAAAGTTACCTTTAGCATCCCTTCCTACAGTCTCAGAGGTCCTTTGAAACCCCCCCCCCAAACAAATCCTAATATAAGTGGCCCAGGTACAGGTTTTCTATTCTGGGGGTTATATTTTAGAACTTGTTTCTTCAACATTTCAAAGAAATTACCACATCCTCAAATTAACACTCCAGTTGGAAGCCTTTCTTTTGAAACAATGAAAACTCATCTGTGTTCTGACGGGACACACTGTATAGTGTAACAGCAACCAAATAACTCTGTTAATAACACCTTTACTGTAGTACTCTTAACTTCTTGTTTAGTCCTACTGTTGTTTAATTATAATGCAATGCTTCTTCTTCACATAAATACATTAATCTCCTCCCCCTTTTTAATCAAATTGCAAATGTATATTGATTGTGTCTTCATATACTATTTATTGTAATGATATAACTTTTAGTTATACGCCAGCTGTTTAAATGTTTACTTTTTTAGTCTCCTTATTTTGTCTATAGTTGATATTTTTTATTTATACCTGTCACTGTACTCAATATCCTGGGTGGCCAGTCGGCCATGGTGGTGCAGCGGTTAGCATTGCCGCCTCACAGGAAGAGGTTCTCCAGTTCGATCCTCAGCTGGGGTGCCTTCTGTGTGGAGTCTGCATGTCCTCCCTGTGGTCACGTGGGTTTTCTCCGGGTGCTCCGGTTCCCTCCCACATCCCAAAGACATGCTGTAGGTGGATTGGACACTCTAAATTGGCCCTAGGTGTGAGTGTGTGTGAGTGCCTTCAGTGGAAGGTTGGGCGCCAGGCTGGCAACTCGACACCATAAAAACATCACTGTCAATCATGAGCGGACAGGTGATCCACTGTGGCGACCCCTAACTAGGAAAAAGCCGAAAGAAGAAGAAGACTATACTCAGTATCCTACAGAATGCTAAGAGTTGACCTGTGTCTAGCATGCAAGGCATCCTCTGACCCAATACTGATGGTTTTACTGCACATCAGCAAGTCAAATGGCATCACAAATACTCAGTCTATGTATCTAAACCTCTTTTGCAACATCAACCGAACAATTTGGAGGGACAGGTACATATATCATTCAGACGATACTGCTGTTCGTAAAACATAGTTCATCTCTGTCCAAATTCAAGCGCAGCTTTGATTTGTGGATGGGTAGTAGAAAATTTGCCCCGGGGCTGCCCCTGTACTACAAATGTACAGAGGAGGTTTCTAAATACTTTATCCCATACATGGGTCCCTTCAAATTATCTATAGTATAACTGCAGTTATTTTCATTACAGGTAGTATATAATTATTGACCATGGGATGGGTGAATCCAGTCTAACACAAAATGGGATAGGTTAACTCAAGCATCAAATAAAATACTGACTAGGCTTAAGATGGTCCACAAGGACAACTAAACTAGTACTTATGTATGAACCTATAAACCTATTTGTATTTTTCTAGGCTGACACTGAAATTGGTCTATTCTGATCAGAACAGAACCCAGATTAGTGAGTTAAAATAAATAAATAACAAATTCATATACATAAAGAAATAAATGGATTAAGTGTAAAGTTGTATAGCCTAGCCTAATCATGCTGTTGCTTAAACCTAAGTATACATCATGGGTTGTATAAACATGTATGTGTGATTTCGGTCACAGGTTCAGTGGTTGCCATGCTATTGTATACACATATTGGAGACTGTACAATTATGGATATGTTAAAAGATAACTATCTGTCCCCATGCTTTCAGTCAGAAAGGAATATGTGGCATACTATGCCATGTACTAACATCAAGAAGCTTATACATAGCTGTCATGATTGCCTTGTGACTGATTGCCTTTACCTTTATACGTCTGTGTTCTATATTAAAGATTCAAAACAGAGGTTGCATATCCCAGGAGGAAGAATAGGACAGCCTGAATAATGAATACCACTGACATGTGGAACAACTTGCAGAACTACTGTGAGTGAACTCTAAATAGTTTGGCTGTCGTGATGAGCTCTTAATATCAGGATACCAGTTGTTGACTATTAATGTGAGAAGAGTGCTAAAAGGGAGGTGGCATTGGCTGAGGTTGTGGTTTACTGCATGCACAATGTAACCCATGTTACGTTACAAGTACTACAGCTATCAGATGCATGTGCCCCCAGTGATTGTCAGGAGTCAGGTATTTTTCAGTTAAACATTTGGCACAAGTTTAAATGCCAGTGTTACATCACCGTGCATCTTACTGTGGTACCCCATTTCCTATTTTTCACCACCACTTGGATCTGCACACTTTTTCTATTTCACTTTTCCCTGACTATGCGTGTGTTGACATTATGCTGACAGGGGTATAAATATCCTGCCCTTTTATTTTGGTGGTATGGCTAACATAGCAAGCATGTTTGTTAGTCATGCATGAATTAACATTATCATATATTTGTGTTAAATTCTTTGTACATTGCTTGTGCATTATTTGCCTGGATGTTAACACAGATGCATGAATGCAGACATGCATGACAATGTGGTACTTTGTGTCCATTGTGTATTGATCATTGCAAGTATACCTTCTTTGTTTGTTGCATCATCCCCTCTGAGTTCCTGAAAAAAGTAGAGGCTGATGACAACATCCATGCTTACATCTATCATTTTGTAGAAAAACATACACAGAAAACCTGTCTGCTCTGGTTCTCTTTTTAGCAGTGACCATATATTGTTTACCTTCCTTGTTTTGACATAACACCTGTATTATCCAACTTCTGTTTGTGAAGTCTGTAAAATCGGTTTAGTTTGCTCTTCCTTCTCTGACCTGCCTTCATCATTCCTACTCGTACCTTACTACTGTGCTTCCTCCTCAGTTTGATACTCTTATCAAAATTCCATCTTTGCAGGATAGTAAATTGTTTAGGTGTTCTGATTTATTTCAACCTGGCAAAGTGCTCTTTC
This sequence comes from Protopterus annectens, assembly GCF_019279795.1. Taxonomy (NCBI): domain Eukaryota; kingdom Metazoa; phylum Chordata; order Ceratodontiformes; family Protopteridae; genus Protopterus; species Protopterus annectens. Next base: position 200,800,382 of record NC_056741.1, read on the forward strand.
AGTTGAAGAAGATTTCAACAAACCTCACAGATCTTTCAGAATCCTGCCTAGAGGTGTGAAATGTGCACAGAACTAGACCAACATGGTGACAAAGTTGTTCAGCTAACTCAAATTAATAATGTCTTCAGAAAAATGACAAGGTAATGACCTGACTAACATCATATAGAAACTTTAGGCATTGCAGTGTTTGATCAGCTCCTTTTCTGCTGTTCAAACACTTATGGGCTGTTTATATTATTTTAATTTGTTGACCGAATGTCCGACCAGGTTCCACAGAGCCTGTTTTCAGCGGAGGCCCGGGGGAAAAATGCTCCAGATGCATGTCTTGAATGTGGAGGAACCGGAGCACCGGAGGAAACCCCACGCCAACACAGGAGAAAACTAAACTCCACACAGAAGGCACCCCAGCCGAGAATCGAACCGGAGAACCTCTTGCTGTGATATTAAAGTATAAGAGAGGACAAAGAGCAACAGTAAAGTCCCAGTCAGCCATAAAAATTCACTTTTGAAACAATATAAATGGCTGACTCACAGCTGCTTGGAATGACAAAGCAAAACTTTAATTCTAAAATAGATAATAAAAAAACAACTAAGGTAAAAACATACACCTAGCCAGTTAAGAGCTTCCGTCCCCTCTACATCCAGGATTTCATCACAACAGAGAAGTAACAAATCCAATCCTTCATTTAAATTCATTTAAATAACATCCATCCATGCTCTCAATAGGGCACAAAGTCACAGACATAAAATATACATTGTTGTATTGGTGTGTTAATAAGTAAGGATTCTACGATGACTGCCAATTAGTATTCCAAAATATGCACGCTGATTGGCCAGCCCAACCAGCATGCCCATTGTAAATCCGACATATACTAATTTTTCCATTAGTATAAGCCTTGATTTTTTTTTGTTTGTATTAGGTAGATCTCTGTTGCTGTAATCTCTCTATGTTATACATTTAACATAGTGAGATATCTTAAAAAAAAAGCAACGGAGATCTTTTCTCTGTTGCTTTTTTTAAAGATATCTCGCTATGTTAAACTCGTTTAACATAGTGAGACAGCTTTAAAAAAGCAAAGGAGATCTTCCTTTCTCCGTTGCTTCCTCTACACAACTCTGATGTACACCATAAGCATACGCATGTGCAGTACATCAGAAAAAGCCCCAGCAAAGCGGAAAACTGCGGAAGGGCACCACGCAGGTATTATACAAAGGCATTATTTAAGAAACGTAAGTATTTTTTTTCTTAAATAATGTCATTGTATAATAGCAATAACCCACGTCTGGGTGTGGCTAATGCTATATTTACCCACGGTTGTCTTTGTTTGACAACTCGTGCTTCACCCTCATGACCAAACCACACCAACCGTAGGTAAATCTAGCATTACCCACACCCAAACATGGGTTTTTGCTTAAATATACATATGTTCACATTTTATTGACTTCTTTGACACTTAATACTTATATAATTTATTGATAAATTATGCAATGACTGCCCATTAATATTTGAAAATGAGCACACTGATTGGCAAGCCCAACAAGGGCGACTGTTGTAAATTCCAAATATACCAACGGAAAAGGTCTGGTCACCCACACTTCTTTCCGTTCGTATATTCCATAACTTTTATTTTTTTTTTAACAAAAAGTAAAAAAAAAATCTATAGTCTGGACTCCGGACGTACCAGAGAGGCAGCATGGAGGAAATACAAAGAAAATCAGGTATGCTATTTAAAACTAAACACATGTACCTGATTTTCTTTGCATTTCCACCATTCTGTCTCTCGCTCCTACACCTAAAGTAGCCCAAACTTTTTTTTTTTAATAAAAAAAACCCCAAAAAAACAAAAACGGAGCAACGGAGACTTTTTTTTCACCGTTGCTTCCTTTTCAAAGCATTAATGTACTGGGTATGCTTGGGAATGCAATTTCCATACGCATGCACAGTACATCAAACAAGGCAGCAGGATACCACCAGCCACAGAAGGACAGTATGGCAATAATGTTATTGTATAAGAGCAATAACTGATTCCATGGTTGTGGTATATTGAAATTTATCCACAGTTGGCTTTACTTAGTTACGAGGGCTTCGGCCTTGTATTTAAACCATGCCAACCTTGGGTAAATCTTCAATATACCACATCATGTCATCGGTTATTGCTTAATTAACCAACACTTTTGGGGATGATGGATGTTTGTTGGTTATCTTAGATATTAAAAACTTGTTTTCTCTTATACCCCACAAATGTGAGTTGAAATAGTTCAGTGCAATTATAGTGCATTACAACGATCTGTCAGACACTGAAATTAAACTGATTTGTGAATTTATGGACATTATTCTTAAAAAGAAGTTATGTACTCACCATAATGTTCCATGTTTGTTGTCCAGCTTGACTTCATTCTTACTGGTTGGGTTCAGAACCGAGACTCGGCTGCATACTAAAGCTCAAGGTCTTCCACTGGCTCGTGTCTGTATCCCTATCACCTCATGGTGTAGTGAAGCTCCCTAGATCTTATTTGATGATAACCGTAAGTACCTAAGGTACTATCAAATATATCGTAAGAAGACAATGAAGAAGGTCAGAGACACACTTGCCAGGAAAGAGCCTCTTTACCCTCTTTGTTCTCCAGGATCCATTGGCAGGGGGATAGGAGGGTGGGATGTAAGAATGAAGGAGAGATGGACAACAAACATGGAACATTATGGTGAGTACATAACTTCTTTATGTTATGTTGTCCTATCTTGCCTTCATTCCTACTGGTTGGGACAGCGTCCCTAGCACCATATTTCTTGGGTGACTCATAGGATTATATTTTTTAGGACAGTGGATCCAAAGGAGGCCCTGTCCCTGGAGGCCAAATATACTTTGTAATGAGTTATAAAGGTATGAGGTGTTGCCCAAGTTGCAGCAGCACAGATGTTATCAAGTGATAGTCTAGCTCTAAAGGCAGAAGAAGTTGCTATGGCTCTTTTAGAATAAGGTTTGACTTTAAAAGCGGAGAATCATGTTACTAGATTTATATATAAAAGTGGCACAATCTGAGAGCCATTTTGAAAGAGTTATCTTAGATATAGGGGTGCTTTTCCTGGATTCTGAGAATGACACAAACAACTGATCAGATTTTCTGTAATCCTTTATTCTATGCAAGTAAAAACGTAATTGCCTATGTACATCCAATTGATGAAGTTCATATTCTGCCATATTGCAATGATTTGGGAATAAAACTGGTAACTCTATGGACTGATTTAGATTAGAATCTGAACATACTTTTGCCAGGAAGGATAGGTTTGTTCAAAGAGAAACCCTATCTTTATAAAAAATCATATATGGTGGTTTAATCGATTAAGCTTGCAGTTCTGAAACTCTTCTGGTAAAAGTGATTGCCACCAACATACTTGTTTTCCATGTCAAAAATTTTAGATCACATGATGACGCAGGTTCAAAGGGAGGAAGGATTAAGTGGGAGAGAACCAGGTTTAGGTCCCATGGTGGTAGGGGTGTGTTTGTGGGTGGCCTTCACAAAAGAGTACGCTTCAGATATGCTTTGCATAGTTTGTGTGACATCAAGTTAGGGGCAAAAATCACTATGGAAATTAGATAGTGCTGCTAACTGTGCATGAATAGTAGCTGCAGCTGCACCTTTATTAAATAGATTTGCCAGAAATTCAAGGACAGACATTATAGGAGCATAGAAAGAATCATTATGTCTTGTCAATGCCCAGGAAGAAAACCTTTTCCATTTGCTGATGTATAATTTTCTTGTTCATGCTTTATGAGAAGAGATCAAGATATGCTTGATGGAATGAGGGAGGTTAGGAAGCCTGGCTACATTTTGAATCCGAGAAGCCAAACTGTCAATTTGAGGGTTCAAAGACAAGGGTGGAGCATTCCGGACATATGAGTCAGAACGTCTGTAACTGGGTCCAGAACCCACAGCTCCTCCTGAAGGTGAAGCCATAGGAAGGGGGAACCAAATCTGACGAGGCCAATATGGAGCAATGAGGATCAACTTGCTTCCCAATGAGTTGGCTTTCTGGAGAACTTTGGATATCAGTGGAAATGGAGGAAAGGCATAAAGGAGCACTGAGGGCCAATCGTGCACAAGTGCATCCCTTGGAGACTCCCCCGGAGGGGGGATCAGGACAAAAAAGCTGCTGCATTTGGCATTCATGGGAGTTGCAATAAGATCACAGCAAGGCTGGCCCCATTTGTGGAACATCCTCTCTGCTACTTCTTGTTTTATGGGCCACTCATGAGGCATGAGAATCACTCTGCTGAGTTTGTCTGCTATCACGTTGGATCTCCCGGGGATGTGCATTGCTATGAGAAAGCATTGAGAGGAGATCACCCACTGCCATAATCTGAGGGCCTCTCGACAAAGGGGGGTAAGACCTGGTTCCCCCTTGTTTGTTTATATATCAGATAACCGACATGTTGTCTGTCTGTATTGCAATTATTCCCAAAGGAAGAGAGTCCTGGAGTGCCTGCAACATCAAAAGCACCCCTCTCATCTCTAGGATATTGATGTGCAAATGAGCCTAGTGACCCTGCCACGTGCTTTGAACTGTCCTGCATAGATAATGCCCCACCCCAATCTGGGAGGCATCTGTGGTCACTGTGGCTACCGGTTTAGGGGGATGAAATGGCCAACCTGATGTCACTTGACTGGTGTGAAGCCACCAGTGAAGGTCCTTTTTGCAGGACTCTGTTATCAGAATTTGGTGAGACATGGTTAGATCCTGTAATGACCCCCAGGGGAAAAGTATCCACTGTAGAATTCTTATGTGCAGGCGAGCAAGTGGAACTAAAGTTATTGCTGCTGACATGGTTCCCAAGACTTTCAAGACAATTTTTGCCTGTACTTTTGTTTTGGAGGGGCGGTTGGAGACTTGGTGTCTCAGAACTAGGACTTTTTCTGTAGGAAGTTTTGCCTTCATGTTTAATGTGTCTAGATCTGCTCCTATAAACACGATATGTTGTGATGGCAAAAAGGCAGATTTTTCATAATTTATTTTGATTCCAAGGTGAGAGCAGAGAGATAGAGTGGTGTCTCTTGATTCCAGTAGTAGGTGCTTGGTGGTAGGAGTTAGGAGCCAGTCGTCTAGGTGGGGAAACACTCCGAATCCTAGAAGTCTCAAATGAGCCATGACTACTGCCATGTACTTAGTGAACACTCTGGGGGCTGTAGTGAGACCAAAGGGCAGCACTTAAAACTGGTAATGATCATCTCCTAGATGGAAGTGGAGATGACTCCTGGATGGCCTGTCCACCTTTATGTGGTAGTAGGCATCCTGGAGGTCTATGGAGCACATTCAATTGTCTTTTCCCTAGAAGGGAAGAATGGACTGCAGTGTTACCATCTGGAACTTGGTCTTTTTTGCTGATTCGTTTAATCTACCGAGATCCAAAATTGGTCTTAAGTCTCCTGTTCTTTTTGGCAGTAAAAAGAACCTTGAGTAAGTTGCGGATCCTATTTGGTCTGCAGGGCCTCTTTGGATGACTCTTTTGTCTAGAAACTTTTGAATTTCTAGAGTTGCTTGATCCCTCTGACTGGGTGGAACATCCTGGGTTTTCTTTATGATTGAGATGGGAACAGAAAATGTTATGGAGTATCCCTGGATATAATCCCTTGCACCCATTTGTCTTTTGTTATTTTCAGCCAGGCTTTTAGGTACAAGGATAAGCAACCCCCCCCCCGACTGCCCCCAGAGATGGACAGATGGGCCTCCTTTCAGGAGTGCTGAAAGGATCGACCATGGAAGGAATCTATGTCACCCTGGTTTTGCGGACCCCCTCTGCAGTGAGGATGGCGTCTTCCATTTGTACTTCCCCCTCAGCCCCTGGGGGAAGAGTCACCATGTGTGCCCTGGAAAAACTGTCTGTGATTTATGGAACCACATCTTCCCCCCCTTCTGGCCTTTTATGTAAGGTGTAGATAGTATGGAAAAGTAGACTCTGATGGCAGAGAGAGTCTTTCCTTCTTGTTCACACCTGGTTAGCATCTCCTTAACTTTTGGCCCAAACAAGGACGAGCCGTCAAATGGTGTACTGATAAGTTGCATAAGCACATCCAGAAATCTCCCTTTAGGGATATTCCTGAACCCACTGCTCTGCTCTCTCCATCTGCTGCCTAAGAAATGAGCCTCATGGAGGAGATGACCACAGAATGTAAGGTGGAGAGCTGAGATGAAACCTTGTCTGACACCCCAGCAGGTACTGAACTATGTAGAGTATCTCCTACCTCCTTTAGTAACTCTTTTTGTAGTCTTATAAAATGTGTCAGATAGTTCCGCAATCTGAGTGCAAAAGTCACTGAAGTAAACATGCATTTCCTGTATCGGTCCATCATATGGGACTCCTTGTTCAGTGGATGGACAGTAGAGGATGTTTCAGAAAGTTCCTTTTTGGTAGCAGCTGTCATCACCATAGTATCTACAGAGACACCCTTGGTCAAGAAGTCTTTATCTGAGGGGGCTGTAATAAACTTCTTTAGCCTCCTAGAGACAGGCTCCACTGCATCTGGAGACTAACAAGTTCCATAAGTTCGTTGAAAGACGGAGACACCCAAGTGGCTGAAGGGTGAGAACCAAAATCCTTCAGGTAAACAGACTCCTAATCAGAAGGGTTGATGGGCTTCCAGCCGCCTCTCTATTTAAAAGGATGTCTATGATGTCTGCAAAGGAGATATCCTCCAAGGTCAACCATGGGGAGCCCTCTGACTCATTGAGGTCTATGTCCAAGGTGACTGACTCATCGGGTGGTGCAAATGCTTCCTTGGAAAGTCTCTTTCAAGGGACCTCTTCAGAAGGGTAGTCTGGAGAGGATTCAGAATAGAGGGGTTCACCTGATGGGGTACCCTGAGGCCTGGGGTCTCTGCTGGTCTGTGGATGGTGTGGTACAGCGACAGTTGCCAGTGCCTTAGGGGGAGGAATGTTAGAACCCATGAATGGAGCTTTCTAAGGAGACAGCACCTTCCTCATCAGCTCAAAAGCCCCCCTTCCCTGATCCAGAGATACTTCTGGCTCAGAGTACCCAGAAGAAATCCCTGGAACCAAGGGGGTCGACTCCAAAGCCAATGTATGAGCCAAACTCATCCATGCCAAAGACCCAACCGGCAGGGTCAGATCTGATAACTGTCTGATCTGAACACCCTTCTTGGACCTGATCAGAAAGCGTTGGCTCCTAGACTCCTCAGATGGAACTGAGGATGAGGGAGCAGATGTCAGTTCCAAAGAGACCAAGATGGTTCTTGGCACAGATGGATTCACATCAATCGTTTTCAAGCATTCCGGCTCCGAGGACAAGGGTTGGCTCAGAGGAGGAATAGAAGTCAGTGGAATGATTATGGTTGGCTCCAAATCCCTGGGTGTTGGAGCATGGAAGAGTTTAGCAAACACCAGAATCTTCAGAAGCCTATTCACCAGCCTATCCACCTCATCATCTGAAAAGATCTGGGAGGACTTAGAGGAAAGGGTAGGAGATCTTACTGATTGTAAAATAGGTGATATCAATACAGGAGTAACCAGCTCCAATTCGGGGAAGGGGCTACTTAGTTCAAACTCCACTGGCACAGATAAAGGTGGAGCCAATGAAGCAGTTTTTATCAGTTCCAAAGTAGTTTTCATTGGAGATGCAATTTTACTCAACTTTTTAGCCGGCTACGGTTGTCCTGAAGAGGGAGAAGATCTTTTTGTGGACTTGTCCAATTTGGATGAAGGAAGTTTCACTGATCCTGAAGTACCCTGACCTTCTTCTAGAGCTTCATAGAAGGGGGACTTCAACAGACCTCTCACAATGAATTTATTTTTATGCTCTAACAGCACTCTAGAGCTAAAAGAGTGACAGACTGAGCAAGACTCTTGAAGATGTACTGCTCCCAAGCAGTAAATACAAATTGTATGAGGGTCAGAAATAGACATCTTCTGGTTGCATCTAGTAGATTTTTTAAAACCTGAAGGCCTGGTTTCTTTATGCTCCTTAGACATGCTTAAAACTAAGAGCGCACACACACACACACACACACACACACACACACACACACACACACACATACTATAACTACAGAAATCCAGTAAAAGAGAGAAAAACTATGAGTAGAAAGAACAATAAGATGCCTCTAAGTAAAATGGGCAGCGAAAATCCTCTAACTTAAATGAATTGATGCTCTTTCTTCAACAGTGGGAAGGAGAAACTAAAACAATTCACAATAACAAGATGCCTTTAACTAAAAAGGGCCCACTGCAGCTCTCTAACTTAAATGGGCTGACGTCTTTCAAACTTAGTTTATTTTATTTATTTATTTATTTTTAATTAATTTATTTTTTAAATAACAGATACAGAAATTAAATGGGATAGGGGAAAAACAAGGCCAAACGAGAAAAACGACAGCCTTGAGCAATAAACAGCAACAAACTAGCTAATAACTTGAAGAAAGCTAAAACTAACTAAAACTAACTAAATATAAGTATAAATAGAATTATTTATTAACAATAAGGTAATAAAATGTAGAATTCTTAGTCAGAGCCAAAATGGAAGCCTCCAATCTGTTTAGCAGCAAACGAGATCTGGGGAGCTTCACTATAGCATGAGGGCATAGGGATACAGCCATGAGCCAGTGGAAGACCTCAAGCTTTAGTATGCAGCCGAGTCAGAACCGAGGATCAGTTCTGAACCCAACCAGTAAGAATGAAGATGAGACAGGGCAACATAACATCAATAATTTGAATTTGTTGATGGATAATATTTCAAACAAATGTGAGGCAGCACATGTACCCCCGTATTTACCAACAATGTATTAAATTGGTGGAAAAAGGAAATGGTATTTAAAATGGACCATTACTAAAGATACCATTTATATATTCAATATTTGAATGACATTTTTATAATTTGGAGAGGCAATTCAGTACAATTTGAGGAGTTTGTTAACGAGCTGGAAAAGACTACCACCTTTTCAAAATTTACAACAACCATCAATTTTAAAAAATACACTATCTTGATGTGAATATTATTAGAGGCTACATTAGTAATTTTGATATCACTATTTATAGAAAAACAACATTTACCAACACTTTTCTTTATTATAAAAGTAATCATCCCATGTAGCAAAAGAGAGGGTCAGTAAAACTTAAATGTATAAGAATTTCCAGATTGACATTGCAGAATGAGTGGTGTGTGGATGAACTAAGAAAGTTAAAAGTTATGCTTTCTAAGAAGGGATATCCTGAGAAAATAGTTGAGTAAAAAATTGAAAATGTTCACCAACAGAAGAAATAGAGATATATGGTTCTATAATACATATATAATTGGAACATATTATAAATAAATGGAAATGAAAACTTTTTGACATAGCTGCCAATAATCAGAATGGATTTTATAATTATATGGTTTTACATCACTCTTTGGATACAGGGGAAATTAAAATAATTCTTTGTAAAAATTTGAATATTTTAGGTGGTATTGATATCCCCCCCTCCAAATTTTAAATATAAAAACAGGAGAAATATAAAAAATATTTTGGAAAGACCATTAGACAACAGTAGCAAACTGGCATATAATACATTTAAATGCAGAAGTTGTAAGCAATGTTCATTTACAGACAACGACAGAAGTGGTGAAATTTTGAAAGATGGGGGAAACCAGGTGGATATAACTGTAGAACATATAAGATAGCATACCTGATAAGATGTTGCTCTTGCCTGACTTTTTACATCAGGAAAACTGATGATGCTCAGAACAGAAGGGTCTGTGCCATGATTATATTATACACAGGGAAGATGATACGTGTACATTAGCAAGGCATTCTTTACTATTTTACAAATTTATCAACTTCAACTTTTTAATTTTGTAAAAAAAATAATTTTATGATCTATGGTGGTGATTGGAAAAATATACTGTTACACAGGGAAATGGTTTGGCTGCTTAAAACAGATGCATCATTTCCACCAGGTCTTAAGGATAGCATTTCCATTTCATGTATGTTAGAGATGTGTTTTTGTTATAAAAGGATTAATTGTCATACAGGTCTAACACAACATACGTATATAATATATATATATATATATATATATATATATTTATATATATGGATTCCAATCATATGACAGAAACCTCATTTGACTGAAATGCATTTGACTGAAACCCATAATACTGAATTTCAATATGCTAAATTGTAAACTGGACCATATAAAACCAGACTAGGTGGGGGGGGGGGGCTATGCCTCCAAAACCCCTCAACTCTAGGATTGCACTACAGTGGGGAAAAGGGCATATACCTTTCACTTAACTTACAGTAATCTACATGCTGCCACTACTATGCCCTTTTCCCCACTGTAGTGCAATATATATACTATATATTTAGTTGGGGGGTGGGGAGGCATAGCCCCCCACCTAGTCTGGTTTTATATGGTCCAGTTTACAATTTAGTATGTTGAAATTCAGTATTATGGGTTTCAGTCTTATGGGGTTTAGTCAAGTGACTTTTCAGACTTTTGAAATTTCAGTCTTATGGTTTCAGTCAAATGAGGTTTCTATCATATGTTAAGGAGTCATATATATATATATATATATATATATATATATATATATATATATATATATATATATATATATATATATATATATATATATATATATATATATATATATATATATATATATATATACACACACACACACACACATACATAAAAGTGCAACTTTTGTTAAACGAATCAATGTCACTTGCATCAGTTTTGAAACTGAGAACAGCTAGGTTACTAGAATTTTACCACTAGATGGAATCCTAGGATAAGCTAATTAACAGAATGACATACTAGTAGTAGTAAGCCTGCAAAAATAGTTGTACTTTTATATTTTATTTTATTGTATGTAATTTTATATATTTTGTTTTACCATTTATTTATTGGATGTATTGCATATTAACATAATTACAATATTTTATAGCTTACTTTTAACAGGAAAAAGAGATGTTTTAGAAAGATGGTCATTTTATGCAAAAAGCGTCTAGTGTATAGTAGGATTTGTATTTTCATTGGTGGTTCAGGCTTACTTTTATTATAAAAAGAGGAAGTGGTATGGGTATGCTTACATCTGATGAAGTCTGTATATAGGACAAAAAAGCGACAATTAGGTTAAGCAATGATGTGCATTTAAATTGATTTATTGTTTTTATTGTGTGTGCCATTCCATTTGATAAACTACTACAGTGTTGGTTTTGAAGAGGTGGAGCCTTTCCTAAGTGCCTGCTTTAATATTTTCTAGTTTTTGTGGATTTGGGCAGTTTATTCTTCAGTTTCTGGTTCGTTTTTAGTTTCAAGGGAAGCTATGGATGGACTTCCTGATTCACCGATGGAGGAACGAGTTGAAGGAAGTGAAGTTGACCAAGTTCATAAAATGATTGTCCAGTTAACACAGCTAACTGGTTTATTGACACCGATGTGTCAATCTATGGTTTCTTTGGCTTCCAGTGCTTCTGGTTCTGGTAATCTCAAACAAGCTGCTTATGCATGGTATGGAAACCTTAACAACCTACCTACAGAAGTGGAAAGAGAAAGAGTTCAGCAGAATGAGCTTACAAATGATAATGATGACAAATATAATGGTTTCCCTAACATATTAGTATGACAAAACAGCAACCAGTGTATGAGAAATGAGAAAGGCAGCTCCAACATCACGAACACTAATGAATACCGAGGTGACTGATTACAAACTTTTAATAATGACAAAGACTATTATATTAGCTGAATTATTATAAAAAAGTACTGTTTTAATAGTCAAATACAGACTGACACTTATGCTTACTGTTCAGAAAAGTTGGACAGTTTATTATTTAAATATAAATCTTTAGATCTGAACAACATTTACCTTAAGGAATGTATAAATGTAAATATAGTGCCAAAGGGGCTTAGGGTATACAGATACCCAAATAATGTGGAAGAGGGCTCAGAATTTCATAAAGAATTGATCCACATTTTTGATAGATGTGGAACTGACATTATGAGAGCTATTATAAAGCACAATGAAAAGGAGATGGATGTGTTGCATTAAGCTATTGAGCACACTAATCACACAATAACTAATGATCTTGTGTTCACAAATGAATGTGAAAAGAACAGATATTCTGAAATTTTGAAAAAAGTTGTAGGAAGGCATGGGAATGTTTACAATAGAAAAATCAGGAAATTAAACAGGGATATTAAAGAATACAAAGAGCAATGTAGCTACCCTAAACCAAAAAATTATAAGAACCACTATGAAAGGAATGAGATATTAGAAGACAGAGAAAACAATGATAACAGTGAAGAGCAACAGTATGATAGATTGGATAGTAGAAATTTTCATGAGAGAAGGCATACACAATCTTAATGACCCTTTAGAGTACCCCCCCGAAGATCAAAGAGGATAAAAAGCAAGGGACCAGCATATTTCAATTACAACAACTGGAAAGGGGGTTACAGTGGCAATCAATGGCAGAATTAAATGATGTTCCTTCTTCAGTTTCTATAATAAAAGATGGTTTTAGATATACATTTAAAGATTACAATATTTATAATTATATTAATATAGATATTAATGAGTGCTATTTTAATTTATTCTCAAAAGGCTTGAAATGTATTCCTAGGAAAAAGTCAGATATCAATAAAGTTATAATAGATTTGAAACTATTTACTAGAAAAAAGAACTTGGGATTGATCTTTAAGGATTGTGGAAGAGACAATGACAATAAAAGCATCTTAAGTAAGAGAAGCATTTATAACCCCCCTCAACATCCTCAACTTAAAAATTTTGAAGTACTGGTTGAAAAAGAATTACGGAAACAAATAAAACATAATAAGGTTATATGCATTTTAATGAAAGATGAAAGGAAATTGTTGGATGACGCAAGGACAAACACATTTTTGCGAGTAATGAGACCAGATAAAGGGGGTGGGACAGTATTTATGGAGATGATCATATATGAAGCTAAGATGATAGACATTCTTGAAGATAATGCCAAATATGCAAGAGTGTCACAATGAAATTAACATAGCTAATAAAAAGATTTTTTTGATTTTAAATGACCTCTTGCTTGAGGGGGTTATTGATTTAGAACTATATAAGTTTTTGCACAATGAGAAACCTAAAGTCCCCTCTATATTTGGCATTCCAAAAATACATAAAAATATTATGCCCCCCCCCCCCTTAGACCCATAGTTTCTGCTGAAGGTTCTGCTATACCCCCTTAGCAAAGTATTTGGATGTGAAACTTTAAAAATTATCCATGACAGGGAAGGACATAATTAAAGATTCATGGGATTTATTGAGGTGTGTGAAGCCTAAGTTGCATAATGATAAGATTATTTTATTACTATAGATATTGTAGATTTATTCACCTCTATACTTCATGAACAGGGAATAGAATGGTTCAAAGAGGCTATGTTATAATATGGAGATCTAACAAATAATGAGTTTCGTACCTGTTTAACATTGATGGATACAGTTTTGAAGAATAATTTTATTTACTTTGAAGAGGAATTCATTCAACAGATAAAAGGGGTAGCAATGCGGGCAAGATGTTCCCCTACTTATGTTAACATTATCCTTTCATACTGGAAACAAAAATATTTATTTAATTCAGAATATGCAGGTTGTTGAAACTTATATAGGCATTATTTGAATGATATATGTTTGTTTTTGATGGACTCAGAAGAAAAAAATTTAGAATTTTTTAACTATATTTCAAACACAACCACCTTTTTGAAGTTTACATACAGTATTAAATATGACAAAATTAATTATTTGGATCTTACTATTCAGAAATATGAAGGTAGGTTTAAATTGAAGGTTTTTAGAAAGGAAACCTTCTCTAACTCATACCTGTATTACACAACTTCACACTCCTATCATCAAAACAGAGGCCTGGTTAAATGTCAGTTTGTGAGAGGATGCAGGATGACCTCTGAAGGTGATGATTTTATGGCTGAATGTCAATTTTTAACAAACATGTTTTTAGCAAGGTGTTACCCAGATAGCCTGATTAAAGAAGTAAAAAATGAAGTGTTAAACAACAGAAACATCAGGTTTGTACCATTGCTAGGCAAGGATGATATGCCGGCAGCTATAAATAATGGTGATATTAAGACAAATGAAGATTCATATGAAGGAGCTTTTGTGACTGATTCTGATGGGGACACTAAAGTTATTAGGACGATTATATAGGAGGAATAGGCAAGGTTTGCCAGTATTTCTCATTTAGACATTATTTTTGAAAACCCTATAAAATATATATAGGAAGAGTTCTAATATTAAAAATATATCAGAAAATAGAAGGGAGGACAAAACAACTAGTAAACAAGGAAAAGTAGGGACTTACACGTGTGGCACTTGTCCTCAATGCCCCTTTGTAAAGAAGGTGATAATATACACATAACAGGGAGGGACAAATATATAAAAAGTAGAGGTCATGCTAACTAATACCAGAGGTGTGATCTACATTGCCTTACGTGATCAATGTGATGCATGTTACATAGGCAAAACTGAAATGATTTTTCATAAAAGAATATATGAACATAGGAATGACATAAAAACAAGAATCCCAATAATGCCTTATATAAACACACTATATCCTGTGTGAGAACTAGCTTTCATTTTTATGTATTAGAAATTTTACCTTTTGATGTAACAGGAGGGTATTGGGAGACAAAAAAAATGAATACAGGGAATTATATAGGCAGATTTTATCGGAAGCAAATCGATTCCCTAGGTTAAATGTATCAGTCTCACTTGCACCAGTTCTGAAACTGAGAGCACCTAGACTATAAGAGGTTTTACCACTAGATGGAACCAAGGATAAGCTAATTAACAGAATGACATACTAGTAGTAGTAAGCCTAAAAAAATAGTTTTACTTTTATATGTTATTTTATTGTATGTAATTTTATAATTTTTTTTACCATTTATTTATTGAATGTATTATATATTAACATAATTACAGTATTCTATAGCTTACTTTTAACAGGAAAAAATAGATGTTTTAGAGAGATGGTCATTTTATGCAAAAACATATAGTGTATAATAGGATTTGTATTTTCATTGGTGGTTCAGGATTACTTTCATTAGAAAAGAGGGGAAGTGGGTAAGCTTACATCTGAGTCTGTATATAGGATGAAAATGCAGTGATTATGTTAAGCATTTATGTGCCTTTAAATTGATTTATTGTTTTTGTTGTATGTGTAGTTCCATTTAATAAACTACTACAGTGTTGGTTTTAAAGAAGTGGTGTCCTTCCTAATTGCCTGCTTGACAACAGTGCCAATCCACAGTTTCCAGGACTGCCATTCATACCAGCTATTCCCATTCTGCTACCCTCCCTCCCGAACTGCCTGTGCACCCTTCAAAACCATAGACTACTTGAGTCAGGCTCCCCGTATAGGCATGTCATTACTGCAATGTCTCATTTCATCACAGATGATTATGTTTACCTGCAGTGTAGATGTCTCTTGGGGCAGACATCTTTCCCTACATTAGCCCCACATCATGCTCACCACAGTCCCATTTTTGTGACTGTGCATTCTGTGCTAGATTTACTTTTTTTCCAACCTGCCAATCATCTGTGTGTGTGTAACACCCTAAACAACACATATGGGTGCACTAGCCAATTTCTACCTTTCCCTTAATTTGTTTTAGAGTTGCTCATAGCCACTTGTGTCTCAGTGACTTGAACTGGTTGATTAGTTTAACATGGTAACTTTTAGCTCTCGCCACATTGGTGCAATTGTATCTGATATAGAGTAAGGACATGCACACAGTTATAAAGTACATATTTTAAAGTTATAAACTGAATGAATATTTGTATTCATTATTTACCATTGCCTGTGTTCCAAAGAGATTATCATATTTGATCCAGTTCTATGTGAAATTCTATGTCTGCCACACAGAGCTGAGAAGTTACCAAAAACAACATCAGAACAGGAAACCACAGTGGGCTTATATCCAAACAATTTCAATGAGTGCTTTCATTTTTTTGTAAAAACATCATCAGATGAATTGACATCCAAAACCACATCAATTTCTGTACTAGTCAGTTTTCTAAAAAAGAATCAGATTTTTTTTTAAAAAAATCATGTGATTGCCAAACCCCCACCAATATTTTAAAGTGATGATATAATTAAACAACTTTTATGAATGATTTATATACATAAAATAGTAAACCTAAAACACTACTAGTGAGTTTATGATGAAATGTTCACAAATAAATACTTTAAAATCACATTAAAATATTGATTCATCTTAAATCTGCCTTTAGTTTTTATAGGCAGTTTATTGACACCTGTTCATTCAAACCTGGCCAGCTGTTCACGTTTAACTTCAACTACCAGTAGAGTTCATGTTTTCCAGATACAAACCCCATGGACCCCCTTATTATTTAGTAATACATGCTCAACAACTACAAAATTGTATTTGTGCCCTGAGTTCTCTTGCACATGCCTATATCTAGCATTCATTTCTTTTCTCTTTTTCACATTGTATATATGTTCATATATCCTGTATTTTATCTTCCACTCTGTTTTACAAATATAGAACCCACGTGGATGGGTAATAGAAAGTTCACCCCTGGGATCACTCCAGTGGATCTACTTGATAGAGGCACTGGGAACTAATGTCAGGTGGCATGATGCCAGGGCACTTCTATGGGCTAGGCTTGTAAAGGCTCCAGGGTCATTAGCCTAGTACACACCTATGAACCTAAAAGAGGTCTTTCACCCACATTTTCTCCCACTCGTCGATTGTCCCTTAAAACAGACCAGCTTTTTTCTAAAATGTTTCTAATCATAAAATTATAAATGGCAAAAGTAGAAATAAATGCATTTTGTAAGTTCTTTGTTTTTGATTTTGGGTATCTACATTACTTATGTCATCACAATCATTACTAGGAATTTCAAAATCTGTAATCATCTCAGATCTGTCCTCACCAGGTAAGTCGTAAACATTTGTGCAGTAATGGAGACCTGGTTCAAGGCTGTGGAGGGAACCCCAGCCATACCGGGTTTATACGTCCTTCCACATGTTCAGACCTCAAACTGAAGGAGGTGGTGTGTCAATATTCATTAAAGATAAATACACCTCCAGACTGGTTAGATAGTATGACTCCATGGAGACACTTCAGGTGCAATTAACTGTTGGTAGGACACCTATTCAAGTTATTGCCAGATACAGGACCCCTTCCATGAATCAGGACACCCACTCTGCCTATTTGTATCTACTTGAGTCTGTCAAGATATGTCCAAACATCATGGTTTTGGGTGACTTTAACTACCCATCCATTGACCAGATAAATTATTTCTGCTCAAACTCATTGGCCCAAAGGTTCTACGGCTTTGTTAACTCCAATGAACTGGACCAGCTGGTTGACACCCCCACAAGGGATGCCAACATCCTGGATCTTGTGCTCACCAATATGGGGGACCACTGTAACACCCCCACTGTGAGCTCCTCCCTGGTGAGATCTGGCCACAAATCAGTCTCATTTGAAGTAACTATCACACCTAACCCCACCCCAGCAGCAACTAAACTAAAAAACTTCTCCAAAAACCCCACCCCAGCAGCAACTAAACTAAAAAACTTCTCCAAAGCAGATTATAACCTCTTACGGGATGGTATAAATAGCTTCACTGCGCTTCCTCCCTGAGATGGAACTGGCAACTATGCCAAGCCCTACACCAAAGCTTTATACAAACACCTCTATAACTGCATTGAGTTGGCTGTACCTGATAGGACCAAAACAAGCTCCTCATGAAAGAGTAAACCTCCCTGGTGTACAACTGCCATTAACAGGCTTTACAATAACAGGAAGAAATTGATGTCTAACAGTAAGAGGGAGAACATCCTCCTAAACTGGAAGCACTCCCTCCTCCCTAGACTTAGCCAAGGCATTTGACACTATCCCCTACTCATGCATCATTGACAAACTTACCCAACTAGGTATCAACCCTTATACTATTTAAATAAGCAAATGAGACTTCTGATGAAGTCCTCCAAAGCAAACTTTGAGTTCAAATTAGCTTCCTCAACAAAGGACAACCACAAGGCATTTTATAGTTACATCTGTAACCTAAAAGGAAAGGCCCAGATCTGTGCAAAAATGGTAGTTAATGATACCACATATACTGAGCCTATGGACATAGCTAACCTGTTGTTTGAAAGGTTCTGTGAATCCTTCACTCCCCTGTCCCCACCACATGTACCCCATGACATCCCTACCACCTGTCATCTACCTTGTATCTCTAAAGAGCAGGTCATAAATGTCCTCTCTAAGGCTAAAAACACAGCATCTATGGGAACTGATAACATCCCAGGCTGCATCCTACATGGGTTGCAACATGAATTAACAACACTGTTGGGTACTCTTTTCAATCATAGTTTAAGCACCAGCTTCATACCAGCTGAATGGAAAATAGCCACAGTTTTCCCTTGCACAAAGGTGTTGCTTCCACTGACCCCAGGAACTATAAACCTCTTAGCCTGACTAGCATTATCTGCAAGGCCATGGAGCAAATCATCATGGACATTATCAACAAAGAGAGTCATCACAGACCTTATCAACAAAAATATAAGTAATCTCCAAACACTTGACCTTACTCTATTTGGATATGTCAAAGGGTGATCATGTCTGTTAAACCTGATGGACTTCTCTGAGACAGTCATCAAGGCCTTGGATGAGGGGAAATATGTGCATACAGTCTGTCTAGACTTAGCCAAGGCATTTGACACTATCCCCTACTCATGCATCATTGACAAACTTACCCAACTAGGTATCAACCCTTATACTATTAGATGGGTTGCTAACTGGCTCACCGATAGAACTCATATATTCAAAATAGAGGAATCCTCCTACAACAGCAGACTTGTAACCAGTGGTTTTCCACAGGGATCGGTCCTGGGACCTCTACTGTTTGGAATCTATTTCTCTGAAGTACAAGCAAAAACTGAAGGTCTGTGGCTAACAAAGTTTGCTAATGACTGCAAACTGGGAGCGGTCATAGAATCTCCAAATGATGTCAACATCCTACAAGAGAGTTTTACGCAAACAAATGATTGCTGCCAAAGTCATGACCTTAAACTCAATGTAAAAAATGTATTATCATTCCTTTCAGTAAAAGTGATGTTCCTGCTAATTGCTACATCGATAACAACACCTTAAGTACGCACACAGTGGTAAGGGCATTCCATGTTGCTCATCTTATAAGTAAGGGCATTGCCTCCAGAAAAAAATAAGTTATTACCTACCTGTACTCTTCTCTCATCAGGCCAATAATTGAGTACAATGCCCTTTTTGTTATGTACCTTTCTAAACAGCTGCAGCAAATGGAGAAACCACAAAGGTTCCTCATAAGGATAATTCAAAGTCTTCACCATCTATCCTATGGAGATCATCTGAAATCACTGTCACTTTATGCTGCATCATACAGACTACTCAGAGGTGATCTCTGACCCTGCATTATTGGAAATGCTTCATATCTGAAAGTCAAATGGTACAAGGGTTCCTCACTCTAAAGACCTTAACCTGGGATATGGCACTAATGAAACCTGCTGGAGGGACAGATTTGTCTTCCAGAGGTCATCACACCTTTGAAACACACTTCTACTTCAGAGCCCTCACTGGCCCTCTTCAAATGCAATTTGGACGATTGGATGGGTGACTGTAAATTCAGCCCAGGGCTTCCACCTGTGTCCCTCTTGAACAGGAGCAATTGGTGCTGATCGCGGAAATAAGGATAAGAACTTGGCTAGGCTTGTAAGGGCCCTAAGCCCATTAGCCTAGTAACTTCCTATGATCCTATGATGTTATGATCTACTACATAAGATGAGTACAAAATAATTCCATTCCCTTTTATTTATTACTTCTAGCATAATATTATCTATGAATTCACCAGGGTAACCCCATTTTAAAAGCATGTTTTTCAATAATATGTATTTGTCCCAAAAGGCTTGATTGAGGGTGACTATTCATGCAACATGTACAAACCACCCTTTACAACTGCTTTTTGTCTGTAGAAGTGGGTGTGCGCTTGAAAAAATCTAGAAAGCTGTTAGAATATGTGGGTTTTTTTGTATTTTAGCCCAAAACCTCCCATTGATTTTATCTTTTATCGACCAAACATCAAGGTATGAAATATATGTATTATCAATTTCACTCATGAATTGTAAAATAATCAGTCTTTTGACTGATTAATCCAAAAATGGAGGGATATTGTCCAACTTGCCATCCCATAGGATGAATATATCATCCAAAAATTGAGTATAGAATTTACAAGATGTGTAAAACTTTGAGTTGAATAAATACTTTCTCTCCCATTATATCATAAATATCTTAGCAAACAAACCCACGCTGACCCCATAGCAACACCTGTGCAAATATAGATGTTTCTCAGACTTAATAAAATTATTTTAACACTATAGCCAATAGATTTTTATACATATTAATGTTATCTTGTGGAATTCATTTATCAAATAAATATTCCACAAACCATTCAATGCATACTTCATGCGAAATTACTGTATATAAGTCTCTTGCATCAATTGTAATAAAAAAGTAACAATTTTTGAATGGTATTGCATTGATTTTTCTAAGGAATTCCCAGGACTCCTGACATACATGTTCTTCCTGAGATACTAGTGCTTTTAATTTTGATCTAAAAACTTTACAAAGGCATGGGTAATAGACCCACGTTCATCAACAATGGGACACACTGGGGGTTGTTTGATGTTTTTGTGAATCTTAGGCACCCCGAAAATGGAAGAGATCATGGGTTGACTACATTTAAATAATGGTATTCATTAATGGTGATCTGTTTGTTAAACATATCCTTCAGGTTGTTCCTTATTTTTCTATATGCACCATTAACTTTGTTCATGGACACACTAAAGTATGTATTATCTGTAAGCAAACATTCCGTTTTTCAGTGCATGCACACTTATCCATAACAACAAGCCCACCCTCCACCCTCCCCCCAATCAGGCTTCATGATTCTAATTTCATTACTGTTATTAAATTCCTGTAATCTTAAGAATTCACCTTTAGATAAATTATAGTTATTTTTTACATATTTGACATTCTTTTTATGCCCAGAAGTTGCGCCTAACATATTTCTGATATCTAGCTCATATAATCTCTCAAACAGTTGAATAGCAGGATGTATAGGGGGTTATATGTGTTAGATACCCTTAAAGTACTCATGATAGCATCAGTGTTTTGAAATAAAACATCAATTTTAATTTTCTTACATATTGTTTGAGGTCCATGAGTACATATGCTACATCCACATGTCTTTAGGGACAAACATCAAACCTTTTGAGATCAAGTCTCCACATTTCTCATCTATGTGGCAAGTTGAATAATTATAAATATTGAAGTCGCCATTACTATTTGTTATGATTTCATACGAAAATGTCCCTTCATCATGGTAGTTTATTTGTAAGTTCAGTGCTGGTTATAGGTCGCTGTTATCTAGTTCTGGCCTCTCGGACTGCCCGTCCATGGGGATTTTGTGTAATTTTCATTTCCCCACTAGTTGATTTGATGTAGCTGTTATTCCTTTATCCTTTCAGATCTACTTAGTGGCAGGCACTCTCGCAGATCTAGAAAATTGTTGATATCATTATTCTACTCTCGATTCATGCTATCCCATTGCAGAAATTTCACCCAAATTTTGTGAAGAATAATTACTAAACCTAGTCCTCCAAGCCTGAGAAGTTTGTTGTGAGAGATACGACTTTTTATTCATATAATCCCTTCAGTCTTATTCTAGTTTCTTAATTTTCTGATTCTGAATACTGAGCAACTGCTCATCTATACTGAGAAAAATACCTGCGTGTTCGACTTTATGGGACTCATACTAAAGATGGTGTATAATGAGGCTATCAAGTCTGTGAATATCATTAATTAATTCATCAATCATTTAGGTGTTGTGTTTAATTAATAAGTCACAGTTGAGAAATTAATATTAGATGTGAGAACTTAATATTTGAATTAAATATCAGCATCTCCTAAAGGTGAAAGACATTACCCAACAGCTTCCAAAATAATGAAATAAGATTCCACTTGCCATCGAGTAGTCTGTCATTAACTTATTTCAAGAATAATCATTCTATATATTTCAGAAAAAGAAAATATCAGCAAAGGTTACAGCAGTTAAACATTTTTGAAGGTCACTAGACTGTAATCTTGATAGCTGAACCTATGAATATATGGACAGTTATACTGACCACATATCACATTTACTTATGTTTCTTATGGGGCAATATGTTGAACTGATTGTTAGCTGGAAAACTGGCTCCCTTATGAAATGCCGCAATTCAAAATGCTTAATTCTGATAAGCCCAAAAAAAAAAAACAATAAAAATTCAGGAGAAGAGAACAAATATCTCACAGCTCCCTACATCCCTTGATGTGGAAGTCCCACTATACCCCACATTTAAATATACAAAATCCAAGGTTGCCATACCTCAGATAAAAGGAAATAGTCTGAAAAGGGTAATCTCAGACTTAGTATACTTAAGTGCAAATGTTTCAGCCCTTCAGTTTCCCTCCACATTACAGGGCTTGGCATTCTGTGCCCTGTCATTTCAAACAGTTACCTAAATGGCTACATTAAAAAGCATAAGCATCAGATGTATGTCTTCACTTACATCCAGCAGCTGCTAGAAGTGATGAGTATCATTTTACAATCTGTTTTGATTGTAGTGCTGACGAAGGTTACTTGGCAAGAACGGAGGTGGCCTAGCTGGCTGTACAGGACATGAGAAGTACCTTGAGTTAAAAGCAGCCAGCTGCAATGGCATTTGTAAGAGATGGGAAGGGTGCAAGGAAATGGTTCGCTTTGATGTGTGTGTGTGTGTGTGTGTGTGTGTGTGTGTGTGTGTGTGTGTGTGTGTGTGTGTGTGTGTGTGTTTATTTGCTTTAAGTAAGACCATATTCAATCAGGATTTTTGTTAATTTCTTATATAAGTCAGAAAATGTTCTCCTAACCATCTATCTTTCATTATGGTCACATTTTGAAAATCAAGTTAATGTTCACTCTAATTTCACTTCTTTTTTCATCTATTTTCTTTGCTGTAATGGAGGACTGAGCTTTTTCATCAGAATTAAGTGTGGAGGCTATCTTTTTTGTGATAGTTGGGAAATGCTGCTTTACAGTTGCATCTGGGTTACTAATGAAATAATGACTACTTTTGCCAAATAAATATAATGCAAATAAAGTTTCTTTTGATTACAAAAATGTAGTTGTACTGACCTAAGATGTATCAGCATGTTTTTTGTTAAATCTTCTAAAATTTTCTGGAATTAAATAGCTACCAGACACCTTTGGGATACCTTTTGCAACATATAAATGCTTTTACTGGTGCACTAAGATTTGCCTGTTATGTAATATCTGTTGAAAGAAATGACTGCAAATACATCTGAATACATTTGATCCATTTCTTATGTTTTTTTTTTTTTCCTGAGTACTGTAGAGACTATTTTGGTGACTTACCCATTAATATTCATCTATATCAGAAAACTAATAATGCCCACCACTGTACGGAGTTTATAATGACACTACCTACTCACCTCTTCAGGACACAGCCTGCATGTCATGAGATATGTTTAGTTCAAACTTTTCCCCTTTATTGCCACCTTGCTGCCACACCCATGAGCCCTGACAGATCTCCAAAAATTTCCTCTGAGGAAGTCCTCAAGACTCTCTCGCAGAAGTGATAAAATGTTATCTCCATAGGGACTGATAATCTGCTGGCATGCTTTAACCTTGGCCTCTCACCTGGCTTTGTTGCTGAGGTATGGAGAACAACTGTGGTTATTCTCCTTCACAAGGGAGGTCCCACAGCAGAATCATGGCAACTTCAGAATTATAAGCTTCAGAAGCCATATTTGAAAAGCAATATAACACATTAAATTTACTTCCTAAACTCAAACATCAAGAGCCTGCAGTACCCTGACCCAAGTCAGTTTGGGTTCATGCAGGGTAGCTCCTGGGTGCTTCATATGGTTATCTTCCTTAAAAAAAGTCTCTGAGGTGCTAGATGATAGCATGTTGGAACACAGAGCATATCTTGGCCTAGCCAAGGCCTTTGACACAATTCTACACTCAGGCATCATAGATAAGTTAGCCAAACTAAATGAAAAAACGTAGTTTACCGACTAGATAGCTAAATGGCTAACAAGAAGAAACCAGCAAGTAAAGATAGTGGGCACACTGTCTTCCAAAAGGCTCATTATCAGTTGCATCCCCCATAGCTCAACACATGGTTCAATGTCATGGCCTTAAATTAAATGCAAAACATTGCAGCATATTATCCTTTGAAATATTGGAGCACCCATGTTGCTATCACATTAATGCCTTTATTTATTTGACATTTGTTTACCGGGAAAGTCCAAATGGGTCAGAAAGAAACCATTTTCAGCAGAGGCCTGGGTTGAAAAAGCTCCAGTTGTTTACAGATTGGTCTATATGGTCTTGATTAAATACAGATAAATACAAACTTTGTAAAACAAGACTACTTTTCTAGAACAAGCAAGTTATGGGTACATTGTGAGTACAGAGTTCACTTTTTTTTCTTAAAGAAAAACACAATCTTTCCAGAGGAGAGAAGGTGCTGTTACTTACTGATATGGTACCAGATCAAAACTTATATGACAATCAGATACCTGGAGCCATTTGGAAACAGTGTTCCCTCCTTGATCACCATGTATCTATGGTTGATAGAAAATGCTTCTATCTAACCCACCTTCTGTGACCAAGGATGCCGTCATATCTCTCTAATCACCCCTCATTAAACCTGCTATTAAATGCAATGCTCCCTTTGGCACATGTCTGTCCATAAATTTGATCCAGCTCAAAAGACCCCATTCATCATAGGAATAAAGGGTCTGAGTTCCATTACCTTTGCATAAATCCTTAAAACTCTTCCTCTCATCTCTCTTCCTCCCTCTCATGCAGGTTTCTTAATGGTGGTCTTATTCCATCATAAAAGGCCTCTACCAGCTGCACCATGAGTGATCAGCTTCATCTTCACAAATCTGAGAATAGTATTAACCCCAGAACAAAATACCTCATCCTTTTTCTGTAACATGAATATTACATACAGATAAGGTAAATGCATCACTCATATACTCGGTATTCATTCCATACTAAACAAAGCAGCTCCCTGACTATCTTCAGGTACAGCTTGGATTGACAGATGACCATAAATACATCCCTAGCACCCCCCCCCCCCACAGGTTATTATGGAAAAGGTAGGAACGAGAGAGAACTGCTGTGGTTAAGCTACAAATGAACCGCAAAGTCAAATGTCTAGTAACAACCTATGAACTTCTAAGTTTGTTGGTGGGCATTGTTCATGGATCTGCTAGATGACTAAGCCCCATTTGATGCTGCATTGAGTATGGGAAATAAAAATGATAATATAAAATTAATTCGCAACCTAGTGGTAATCGATTTACAAGTGGGATAGCAGAAGGCATAGTAGACTTACCTTCCAGGTAGGGGACATGAGATTAATCTATTACATGCACCTTCATACTATAAAGAAAAACTCTCCATCAGGATGAAAATGCTTTGGTCTTTTGCTGAATCACCACTGTATTAATATATTTATATATATTTTTTAAATTACAAAGGCAGGACTCTGGTTCCCCTGATTCTACCTCATTGTCAAAACCTTTAAACAACCAAACAAAACAAATAAGATTTTGAAAATGAACATGTTGGGTGAATTTTAAGAACAAATAAATGACTATAATAAACACAATGGTCAGGTAGTACTTTCATTTCACGTCTATACATTTCTAGATTTCTTCAGACTGAATTAAAAAAATCTGATATCAAGTATTAAAATACTTAAAAAATCACAATGCTTACTCGCATGCTACTAACAACCATTAAACACATAATATCAATATATTATTTTAAAACACAAAGCATATCTAATAAAAATGCTTGAAAAAGAAAAAAACATTTTTTTTCTTTAAATCTGACTTCATGCTTGCATTTAGCCCTTCATTAACAGATTTGTCAAGAGCTACTTGCCATTCATACTGTCTTAGTTGTAAAGTTTCTTTACTAACACTCAATCTAAGATCATCTAGAACAGGATCCGAAGCAGGGCAAATCTGTTTAATTATATATTTACATTTTGGTTATGGGGCTAGAGCACTGAATCAACATGACCAATTGCAGGCTCGGCCTGAGTTGCATTCAAGGAGTAACAATATAACATTCAAGAAAATAACTAGAGTAATGCTAGAAATAATGTGCATGCATCATTACATAAGCAGAGACATACATTATACAATGAAAATTTAAGGTAGTAAATGTTAATAAGGAAAGGCATTGCACACAAGTTCCAAGTGGATTACTACAGGATGGTAAGAATAAAGTCACAAAAATACAGTCATAGGAACATGGCTACTGAGATGTGATATGTGCCTTGCATATACAGTGGGGTGGGAGGTTGACATAATGGCTAAGTTGTTTACTTCATAAACACAAGATGTAGGGTTTGATTCTCACATAGGGTAATTGGTTAGGCTTAAAATAGACAACAAGGGCAGTTAGTGTAGTACTAATCTATGAACCTAAAAACCTATAAATAGACCAGTGCCTTACATATACAGCTTCAACCGACCCTATTCTGTCAGACCTATCGTAAATACACATTCACGGGATCTCAATCTCCTTTATAA
>NC_056741.1:200829598-200847098 GCF_019279795.1 Protopterus annectens
TGTGTGTGTGTCTACATGTGCATCAGAGAATACCTGTGCCAATGTGATTCATGAGCAGCAAGTAGAAATTACCATTGCAAAAGTATTGTTTGGCCCTGGGAATAATTATATGTGATTCAGAAATATGCAAATTAGCTGGTAATGAGTTCTTTCTCCTGCTGCCACATTTTCACTTTTCTGTAAGCTGCCATTTTTGCCACAGCAGTTTATACAAGTCATGGGAAATTTCATACATTCCAAGCCATAGTCTGACCCCCAATTTTAAGAAATTCTAGAATAGAAGGCATTGGAGAGCAAAAGTGAATAGGTTACATCTCAGAAAGTGCACATAACAATAACAATTAGAAGAAAAAAAAAGAGTTTACCTTTCCAGAAAATTCTTGGCATAAGTCGTTTCCCCACATGTCTTGTCCATAGTAATACCAATAGTAATAGTAATAATTATAATAATAATTTTTGCGACAAACAGAGACTTCAACTCTTCCATTGACATACCGGCCATATGTATAACTGTTAGAAGAGAAGAAAAATATTTATTGAAGTTATAATTCTGCAAATTACCTTTTGACTGCATTTGTATATTAAACGGTTTTAATAAATAATAATTGGTATGCCAAAATTTAAGATGAACTTCTCACCTGAACTTAAATCATCTAAGTGGCATTTGATCTTGCATTTCACATGCATGGAACTCTAGCTAAAAACATTAGGATGCAACACTACGCAACACAGAAAATTAGGATTATGGATAGTTAATAAATGACTATAACACAATGGGTGAAAAATACATTTCACTGACTGATACAATTCAAGTTCATTGATGATAGCAGTCGAAGCCTTCATTGTCTTTTAATGATTGGTTGACACTTTGAAAAGCAGAGATCACAATTCTTGTGAGTATCAGTGTCATCTAAAATGCTTGATATGACTACATACCAGTTTTTGCACTGCATTGACAAGCTGAAGTCACTATACCACTGTGTGCTTATAACCAGGAATATTTAGCATATGTCTTTCTATTGAATATATGTTCGAATTATAATATTTCTGTACTTCTATGTACTTCTATGTAGCTGTGATGATGCTTGCTGTGAAATTATTATTTTACTGTACTTTTTATAAAAAGATACAATCCACAGAAGAGCCCATGCAATAGCAGTAATGAAAAATACAGATGTCCAAATTCCACAGAGCAGACACAGGCTGTAGAAAGAGAAGAGTCACCTCAGCATAAAATCTGAAAGTTTTTTTAATAAGATAAGCGCTTTCACAATGTTGCTTCATAAGATCATTACACTCAAAAAAACGTCCTCCACAATTATATTGCTCCAATCAACTCAAAAGTCCAATAGGAACATTGTGCATCCTACTTCATTAGGTAACAAACATACAGTCATTAACCATTTAGTTACCATACTCTAACATCACAGTAAATAAGTAACAAACACTCTATAAGCATACATACACACACCTAAGCAGTCATAAACACATACTAAAATGCAATTATATTAAAATCTAATTAAAATAAATCCATGACATAAAAACATATATCGAAAAACATAATCCCATGGAGTGTCTATCACAGTTATTTCCTCAACATACATGCTGATAAAGTAAGCTTAATAGAAATATGGTCATTCAGTCCTGAGCCTGCATGTGCTCTCATCCTCAAGATCCAAATAAGTTCCACCTGTTCTGTCCTATTCACTATGTCCCCTCTCCTATCATTCTGTTGTATGACTTTCAGAACTAAGAACTTAAATTTATGTTCATTCCCCATATTATTCATATACTTCAGGCCTCTACGGGCACAGTATAGATGATTGCTAACTCTTTCCCTAAGCTGCTTTATTAGTTTTTCCCATGTAAAGGTCAGGATACACACCGTGCTATGTAAACCAAATTCTTGGTATTGCAATCAACACGAACACAGACTACATTTTAGTATGTGTGTATGACTGCTGATGAAGCAACATAGTTTGTGAAAGCGCTTATCTTATTAAAAAACCTACAGATTTTATGCAGAGGTGACTTGTTTCTTTCTACATGTTGTTGTCTGGTCTATGGAATTTGGAAATTTGCATTTTTTATAATAAGATGGCAATTTTAGTATACTGTCTTTTCTTTTTGCCCATATTGCGGTTTGAAATGGTTCTTGGACAAGCTTACTTTTTTAAAAATGAAAATAAAAAATATATTATAATGTGCAGTGGGTAAACTTTGAAACATGATATCAATAAATTATGATGCATCAGGCAATCTGGCAGAATTTTAGGCCTCCTACTCAAGTGCACTCAAGTACTGTTTGTTTTGTTTCTGTGTACTTTTCATCTCATATACAGATTAACTTGCATAATTCTATAACATTTAGGTTTACATACCTGCCACAAATAGAAAAATTGAATTGTTTGTCCCATTTGAGAACTTTCTTTGGAAAGTTTCCAATGATCTCAAATTTTTGTAACTCTAGAAAAAATACAGAGAAAAAAAATGAACAATTATACAGTAATATAGTTGTTTGGAAACGACACCACACTAGTCTTAACAATAACACTACACTCCTTAAATAATGCTATTCTTATAACTATGACACTAGTACATATTGCAAGATTATACATAATCTGTACAAGATATTAAGAGAAAAACATGCACCTAAAAGATTAAAAATTTAATGCAGATTATTAGGTACAATTATTTGCTTCTGATATCTGATTTTGGTCCCAAATGACAAAGAAGACTTTAGAGATTTATTTAAACTGTAAGCAGAATTTGCTTAATTTACTAGCAGTAATATATGTTTCTCATATTGCCTTACCCATATAGGTTATATCCTGCCTCAGAGCACCTTCCATGCACCCAAAGTGTTAAACAGCACAGCTGAGGTGATATAAAAGACAGGTTTTGGTGTTAAGCCCTTCAGACCTTTACTGCTGCTGAACAATATGCTCCTCTGAGGCTTTTGAGGATCAAAGCCCAGTTTGTGCTTTCCTTTGGGGAGAAAATCTGCCATTTTCTGTAAGGAGCTATTACTTTTCTTTTCAGGAAAGTTATTTTAATGTTAAGAGTGCTGTTGCTTAATTGATTGTCTGGAAACTGTAGCATTCTTTAAAACTGTGTGCTCATTTTTTTCGGTCAGTTTAAATGTAATGTAAATTAACTGAAAACCTATTTTCAGTTCTAGGGCTGCCATAGTGTTTTAAAATGTTTTTTTTTTTCTGCCAAAAAAGTAACTTTTGTGGACTGGTAGTTTTACTGGCATTTCTTGCTTGTCTTCCGTGGGAATGAGGCATAATTTTCAGCTTCGCCATGGTGCAGACTAGCAGTCCCTTAATTGGTTCTTCTTCCAGTAATGGAAATAAAAAGTTAAACAAACAGACTGCCATTACAGCATGCTAGCAATTTGCCTAAGCCACAGGGGGTTACTCTGGTATAACCATTTGTTGTACTCAGACCACTCATCTTTTACCCCAGAACCCTCTGGTGTAGCACCTACAGCCACTATGGACAAGGGACTAGCCACATCCTCTTTGGCTGTTCAAGTCATATCAGTAGGGAAGGAAAAACAGCTCTTGTCATTCCTGTGACAGGGAACAAGGAAGGTTTCCTGTTGTGTCAGAATGCTGTGACCATCCCTGTGGAAGCAGCTGCTTTAGTAACATGGTTGGGTCCATTTTATCCCTGTCAAAAAAGATACAGAAAACCAACCATGTATCTGCTCCTCCTCAAAATTTTTGGATAGGAATAGTTTATGGGGACTGACCCAGGGTTCAATTCAGGTTAATGATCCTTCTTTTAAAGTAGTTTCTGGTAAAATAAAGAGGGATTCCTCTTTTCTTGAAGAGATTCAAGATTTTGAATCTGAACAAAATGATGCCATGCCCGAAATAGGATTTTGTTCTCAGATTCTGATTCATACTCAGACAAGAGCTCAGTTTCTGATTCTCCTTGTACAGGTTTCGCTTTCTCTGAGACTATTGCTAGAATATCCCAGTGTTTTTATTGGGAGAACACTGAGGTTTCTCTGTCCCTCAAAAATACTATGATTTGTTACAGAAGGATTTTCCAGAACTTACACCCATTTCTCCTGTCCTTTCTTCTTTAGAATATGTGTATCTTACTTCCTGCAATTCGTCTGATAGTCAGCCAGGTGTCCCTAAAAAGGCATATAACATGCAGAAAGTTCCTCAGTCTTTTACATTTTATACACTATTCCCAAACTTGACCCAGCAACTATAGCCTTAGTTGATTCCAATCCTGCTCTTTCTACTAAGGATGAGAACATTATTGATAGGTATGAAAAAAGTGTATTATTCTCCAACTTTGATTTTCAGAATTTTGAATTGTCAGGCTCAATTTTTTCAGATAATTTATGAGAGCATGAGGAATGTTTTATCAACAGTTTCTTCTTGTGTAAACAAATCTGCTGTGAATAACTTAGTTTCTTCTATTGCACAGGTCATGAGTCATTGTTTGCATTGTGTGTATTATCTGCTGATAGTTCCAGGGCTGTGGCAATTCCTACTGGTTTAAGGAGGTTTGCTCGGCTAAATTCTCAGAACCTTCCAGATGATGTAAAAAAGATTTTAAATTCTCCTTTAGATAGAGATACAGTGTTTGGCCACTTTGCTGTAGAGGTGATCAAAAGTGTGGTGAAGGAACAAGATGATCCAGGGAATCTCTCTCCTTTTCCAAATTGTCCATTGGATTTTATTTCTACTCATCCAGTTTTGACAAAAAAACCCCAGAATAAACAGCCTCAACAAAATGCATGTAAATGGACTTTTAAGATGAAATGGCAAGCAGGTTTCAAAAATATGTCTCAAATCTCACCAAACAAGACTATTCAAGGATGTTGTGATACCCTCCCACCCTGGCCCATTTTCTCTTCTAGAAAGTCTTAATCTCCATTTTTTTCTTTTTGGCAGTAGATTGTTTCAGGCAAATGGGATCTGAAAGTCATTCATCAAGGTTGCAGATGGCAGTGAGAGGAAATTCCTCCTTTCCATTTGGTCATTCCTCTTCCTTCACATCAGACCCTTTTGTTTCCACCTGTTCTTTATCACATGCTGTCCCAAGGAGTGATAGAACTATTTCCTCTTTCCCAGGTGGGGAAGGGGAGTTTATTCAAGGATGTTTGCAGTGCCAAAGAAAGACAATGCTTGGAGACCATTTCTGGATATTTGTTTTCTAAACCTGTTTGTGATAGTGCCCAAGTTTAAAATGTTGTCACCCCATAACCTATTACCTCCTCTTTCAAGTATCTTAGTAACATTAGACTTAAAACTGCTTATCATTATTTCCCTATTCATCCAGACCTCTAACATTTCGTAAGTGTTTGTGTATCTGAATCATAGTATCAATTATTTGCTTTACCCTTTAGGCTATCCAATGCACCCGGAGGTTCCACACACTGTCTAGCTCTGACTATAGCTCATTGCAGGCTACAGGGAGCTCTCTCTCTCTCTCTCTCTCTCTCTCTCTCTCAATTTTCTCAAGTAGACCTGTTTACCTCCCTTCAGAACAATCAACTGGCAAAATTCTTTTGCAACATTCTAGCAAGAAGGTCATGAACACATATAACTTTTCTTTGGACAAGAATGTTCCTGCATGCCTTTCCACCTTTTCCACTAATATCCAGGGTACTTCTGAATATTCAGAAGGAATCTTCCAAGATCATTCTGGTGACTTATTTCTATCCAAGACAAATCATGGTTCTCCCTTCTTTTTGAAATGACCAGGGGGACATTACCACAAGTTTCCTCACAGACTGCATCTACTCATACAAGACCAGGACTGTTTGATATAACCTGACATCAATCATCTTCAGATGACTGCCTGGTTGATAAGGTCTTAATTCCTTGTAGATACCTGTTTTCTGAGGATGTAAAACAGGTACTGATTGAGGCAAGAAAGCCTGCTGCTAGAAAGTCATAAATTAGGAAATGGAAAAGCTTTCTTGTCAGTGCCAACAACAAAACCAGCAACCATTCTGGGATAGTATTTCTCTGATTTTATAATATTTCTGTGAGTTATATCCTATGGCCTTTCTTATTCCTCTCAAGGATCATTTATTGACCATTTCAACATGTCTGCCTATGGATACTCCTTTTTCAGTGCTGTCTCATGCAAAATGCTCTTGAAAGGGGTTTTGCCTAATAGGCTTCCTAGAAAATTGGTGGCCCCTTCTTGGGATCATAATTTTGTGTTAGAGAATTTAAAACCTGCTCCATTTAAAGCAGTTAAACTGGCTTTTTGAGGTTCTTAACATTGAAAATAGTTTTACTGATTGCTCTGACTTATACAAGAAGGGTATATGACTTGCAAGCTCTTATACTGTCAACCCTATCTAATTTTCCCCATGGACAATGTTTCTTTGAGAAGTATTCCTTCTTTTATGCCTAACGTAGTATCTGAGTTTACTTTAAGCCAAACTTTCATCCCGTTTTCTTTCACCTAAAAATGAGAGAGAAAATATACTCCATACCATGGATGTCTACAGACAATGTGGGTACTATACTGACAGAATGAAATCTTTCAGACCTTCAGATCAATTGCCCATTTCTTGTAAAGATAACAAGAAGGGATAATCTGTGTTAAAGAGACTATTTCCAAAGTGTTGTCTAAGGCTATTACCTTTTGTTATACTTACCATATAAATCTATTCCAGGCAGTGTCACAGCCCACTCTACCAGGCCTTGGCTTCATCTATGGCTTTTTTGAAAGGGTTGGATTCTAAAAGTATTCTAGAAGCTGCTACATTGTCCTCTGTACATATTTTAACAAATCACTATAAGTTTGATTCTTTCTCTAGATCTATATCAAGCTTTGCTAGGACCATTCTCCAGGGACTCATTGACCCATCTCCTTCCACCTCCAAAATGTAGTTAGCTATGATAATTTAGACATACAGCTAAGGCTCCTGCAGCAGTGATCAATATGTTGAGTATTATACAGTTGTGTAAGTTGAGCTTACTCTAACAGTAGATGATCAAATGATCACTGCTGCAGTAGCTGCTCCCTCCATCCACCCCTATCGTTTTTGGTGTCTCTGTTTATGTCAGGGTGTGGACATTTATTTTTTTATTGTTCTAAGCATTGTCCTCCAAGGGCTCAGCCTCCCTCTGTCTGCTGACAGGAGATCTCTGAAATGCTTTCTACCTAAACGTGTCTTTAGTCAGCTCAAGCTGTCTGAGCATGTGAAAGGTGCCCTGAAGCTTTGGAAGCTGGCTGGTTACCATATCCTTTGCAGGATATAACCCATATAACTAAGTCTACTGCAGTAGGGATCATTCCAACATCTATTGTTATTAAGTTAAACTTACACAACTGTACTTCTTAAAATGTGATAAATTATTCTGTTTTCTCTTATCATTTATATGTTTTTATTCTGTTAGCTTTTTTGTATGTAGTACATTTACTGTACTGTTTCTGTAACTTCCTCTTTCTGTAATATTATATATTATTGTTGGACTTACACTTTATTACAGCTAACATGAAGTAATAAGAACTTTGCATTAACAACTAAACTTAAATATTCTTTCAGTTTTATTTTACCATTAATTGGTTCACTCTTCCATTGTTTAGATGTCTTTACCAATAATTTTCCAACAAACAGTTCATATACAAAAATACCTTTCATACCTCTTCTTTGCTACAAAACAAAATCATTAATGGCACCAAAAGAAGGCAAGGTAATGCAAAGACTGATATCTGAAAAGTTTATTTTCCCAAACATTGGTAACGTTTTCACAAAGAGTGATGTTTCATTAGTCGGTACAAGCAGTTTTTATACATTTTTTTGCTTTTATAAATAACATATCATAAAAGATGCTGACAAGCTTAAAAGTCTGCAATTTCTAACAGACTCAATAGTAAACATAATATGCATCTGTCATAAAACTGCATGCCAGATTCTGACTTTACTCCCCTTTTTGTGTTACTTAAGGTCTCTATAAATAAGTAAATTTAGTCAAGATCTTACTTCATTAGAGTAAGGAATCGTTCTTCGGCATAATAATTATCAATAGCACATATCATAAAACAGATAACATAATTCAAATTTCTTACAGTAGCTAAAGGAAATTGAAGACACTTAGAAATCAGACTGGCCCTGGGTTTACAAAACATAGTAGTTGTTATCAATGATTGGGAAAGGGAGAGTAAATGTTCTTTGTGTTTTTTCAACTATGCTAGAATGGTGTATGAATACAGACTTGAAATGATTATCTGCTAGAAAATATATGTACCTCCTGAGGTATATAATATCGTTGACTAGCCTACATAATCAAGTACTATTTTCTAGGGCTTTATTAGTTGGAAATTACATATTTTTTTAATGTAGTAATCAACTGTATAAGTGTCAGGGTGCTCTAACGTTCTCTTTAGTCACAAAATTAAAATACTAATAAGGGACAGAGCAAAGCTCAAAGGCATAACCGTGAATCTCTTCAGTTCAGAAGTTTAAAAGTGTGCAATGGCTTACAGCATTGTTGAAATATGAGCAATGCTCTACAATATTGTGAACCTCTATCAGTTCATTACATTACAGGGGATAATTGCCAAGCATATATGATGTCAAAATATATATGTGTCTGAGCATGTATCGCTTTATCGAAATGCACGAGTATCAACACTCTTGATGTTGACATTTTGGAAATCAACATAAAAAATCACAAAATCGAAAAAAAAAAAGATTGCAAAGACAACAGTTTCCTTTTGTGATCTAATCACCAACTCCTCTTCACACATTTAGACATAATTTGTCAGAATAACAGTACTTTTTTATTGAATAATCACACTTGTATTGTCTGTCCAAAGTACACTGCTGTATCTGTATCTTTAAGTTTGTTTGTGGCAGCATTTCACTTCGGGCACCCCTTTACTGTGCTTTTGCATTGGGAGGACTGGGATTCTTCATCTGGTGACAGTAGGTGTTCACCTCATCTATTTGAGCTGGTAAACAAATAAATGGGAACTAACTATTTTTTGCACTTCTCTGCACTAATTTGCATTGTTCTGATACCTAAATAGCATAGACTACATTCAGACCTTCTGAATCTAGCCTGTTATTGATACACTTGAGCACTAAACCAGCTATTTCACATTTAAGAAGGGCTCCCCTGCACCCTTGTGACAGAAGAGTTTGGATCCAATCTTGTCAGAGCTGTGGCTTGCTGAGGGAAGGTTCATTGTGTGCTTTCCTATTGGTAGATTAACTCAAAAGTGTTTAATTTCACCTGTATGTATCCCTCACTTTTGCAAGGGTGTGTGCACTACAGGTGCACTGAGCAGCACTGCCACACTTATCATCCATAGCCTTCAACAAAACAAGCACCTTTGTTAGTCTTAGCACAAAAACTGGTCAAACTAGCTCACTGCCTTCCCTAATAGTACATGCAGTAAAAACCTGCTATAATGGAAAGGCAGTTTCCCCATCATTTCACCAGTCAGCTTGACTAACATGGGCATCTTGAGGTAATGTAGTAATTGCCTTATGTATACTGACAACCACATATTCCTAAAACAAACAAGTACCCTATGTGAGAGATGCAATTCTCCTATGAAATCAGAATCAGTTCTCTCCTGTAATAACAAACCAGACATCAAACAAATTGTCAGTACACAAAAACTTCACATTACACAAAATGAGGTCATGACACAAAAAAAAAACACATGCACAAAGGCACTCACTAGAAGTCTGCTAAAAAAATCAGAGACCTCACAAATGTAAGCCACTTGCACACACTGCTATGTAAATAGAAACCACAACACATAATTACACATGTACCAGTGTCTCAGCAATTTAGCCCCCTAAGGCAAAACACCTCAAAGCCTAATGTATTAGTCATAGGTAACTCCGTAATGCGACACACAGATGTCCCCCTCACCAGGCTGGACAAGGAGGTCATGGTCAGCTGCCTGTAAGGTGTCAGGATCTATTAAATCACACATGCACTCATGTCACTCAACAAGAAGTACCGTTATGACTCTGTCATAGTCCATGTTCGGGAGAATGACTTGGAACATCCCTCTCTGGACTATATAAAGAGAAACATAACTGAGCTCTCAGATTATATGTCCCAGGCAGGTATGACCATAGCCCTAAAAAGCATTCTACCTTGGCACAGGATGATGCCACAGTACAGACAAAAAAAATATTGAATTCAACAATTGGCTTAGCTTGTGGTGTCAGTCTACAGCGATCCAGTATCTGTCAGCCTGGGAAGACATGGTCAACAGGCCACACAGCTTTGCCAGAGATGGCCTGCTCCTGTCTCCTCTAGGCTTTTGGATACTGGCAAAGTGCTTGCCTCCCCCATAGTGCCTTTTATAGGCAATGCCAAAACAACAAAATTTCCCCCGTAACAAAATCCACTTGAGACAAACTCAGGATTCTGCTGCTTAATAATAGGAGTCTAAACATGAAACTGCACTCCCTGGAAGCATTCTTCACCTTGGAAGATGCTGACATCTGTGCAGTCACTGAGACATGGTTCAAGGCCATGGAGATCACCTTAGTCGTGCAAGGCTACAATGCCTTTCACGTATTCAGACCTCAAAATGAGCATGAAAGAACCAAAGGTGGAGGTGTATCCATCTTCATTAAAGCCAAGTACACCTTGAGACTGGTTAAACAGTATGGCTCTCTCAAACTACTCATGTTCAATTAACTATAGGCAAAATACCCTACCACATCATTGCTAGCTATACATCCCCATCATGAACCAGAAAAATGACACCACCTACCTGGACTTACTGGAGTCACTCACCATACAACCCGACACCTTAATCATGGGAGATTTCAACTATCCATCCATCAACTGGGTGACATACATGAGCACGAACATGCTTGCCCAGAGGTTCAAGCCAAACTACAGCCTACTAAGTGATGGCAAAAAAAGACTTGTACCCCATAATCACAGACAACAGTGAATTGTATGTAGATCTGTACACAAATGCCCTGTATGAGCACTTAAGCAACTGTATAGACTTGGCTGTACCTGACCAAATTAAAACCATGTCCTCCCAAAAAAAGCCACCCGGGTGGATCTCAAGTATAAACAGGTTATATAACAAAAGAAAGAAACTGATGTCTAAGAACAAGATGGGACTAACTCAGCAGAGGAAGAATACTCTCCACAACTTGAACAAGCAAATCAGAAATCTTGTCCTCTAAAGCTAATTACAAAGCTAAAATAGCATCCCTAGCAAAAGAAAATCATAAGGCATTCTTTTACATTCAAAATCTAAAAGGGAATGGTCAGCTATGTGCCACACTGGTAGTAGATGGTACTGTGCATACTATAACAGAGGAAATTGCCAACCTGCTAGGTGACAGATTTTGCACAAACTTCACCCCCCCTGTCTCTACCAGCCAAACTCTAAAGCATACCTGACACCAGTCCTCTGCCTAGTATCTCTAAAGATCAGATCATATCTGCTTTCTCCAAGGCAAAAACATGGTCTCAGTGGGACCAGATAAAATCCCAGGTTGCTTATTAAGTAATCTAAAACAGGATCTAGTGGACCCACTTGGCATTCTCTTTAACTGTAGCCTGAGAACTGGCTTTGTTGCAACAGAGTGGAGAACAGCTGCAGTAATCCCCTTGTGAAAAGTGGGGCCATCAACAGATCCTGGGAACTATAGACCCATAAGTCTAACCAGCATCATCTGCAACGAAATGGAAAGAATCATCATGGACCTTATCAGCACTGACATAGATGACCTTCATACTTTAGACCCAACCCAGCTTGGCTTTATTAAGGGTAGATTATGCTTATTAAAACTGGTAGACTTCTTCAAGAAAGTCATCACAGCCCTGGATAAAGGTAACACAGTGCATAATGCCTATCCTGACCTAACCAAGGATTTTGACACAATCCCTACTCAGGTATCATTGAGAAACTCGCCAAGCTGGGGATTAACTCTTACATCACTAGATGGGTAGACAACTGACTCACTGACAGAACACATACTGTCAAAGGTGTTGACTCCACCTCTACCAGTAGACCCATCACCAGTGGCGTACCACAGGGATCTGTGCTGGGCCCTTTACTGTCTGGAATCTATGTATCGGAAGTCCAGGCTAAAGTAGATGGCCTTTGGCTTACCAGGTTCAGTGATGATTGCAAATTGGGTGCGATCCTCGAGTACTCCAATGATGTTAACATAGTACAGGAGGAGCTAACACAGACAAATGACTGATGCCAAAGCCATGGTCTAAATCTAAATGCAAAAAAATGCATAATTATCCCCTTTGGCAAATATGAATTTCTTATTTCCTGATAATTACAATATTGACAGCAAGCCCCTAGATTCAAACCAATTGCTTCAAGATCTAGGAACACAGGTTGATAGAAATCTGAACTTTGCCCACCAAGTTTTCACAATGGTAAGGAAAGCCTTCTACATTGCGAATCTCATAAGTAACGGCATCACATCCAGGGCAAAGGATGTTATAACTCCACTGTACTCGACTCACACAAGACCATTACTAGAGTACAATGCTCACTTCTGCATATACCTCACCAGACACCTGCAGCAGCTGGAGAGACCATGGAGGTTTATCTCCAAGAAAATACAGGGTCTCCAAACCATGACTTATGTCAATAGACTATAAGCTCTGCCACTGTACTCTGTATCATATAGGTTGCTGAGAGGAGACTTTTGCCTGGCCTACATGGCAGTTTCTGAACCTGCCCTGATGGATATGCTGTACATCTGCAAGCCAAATGGCACAAGAGTCACTTACTCTAAGGATCTAAACCTAGCCTGTGACATTAACAGAACAACCTTGAGGGACAAATATATCTCCTAGAGATTGCCACTACTCTGGAATAAACATCAAATTCACATGAAGCAGAGCTTGTCACTGACCCTTTTCAAGAGTAACCTAGACAAATGGATGGGAGTCCACAAATTCACCCTAGGGGTGGCACCCTTGTCTCTCCTGGACAGGGTAGTTGGTATTTATCATAGACTCGCTCTGTGAATTATGTCCATCTAACCAAGGACAATTGAGGCAACTCAGAATTAACATGATTAGACTTATAAGGACTCTAAGGCTGTTAGCCTAATAAACTCCTATGAACCTATGAATCTATGAAACAGGATTTTTTAAGGTAAGGTACAAAGTTAGGCTTTGGGTCAGGAGCATGGATAGGGGTACTATACCTTAGTAATGTGAGCAGGGGTGCTTAGCACTACTGGACTGGTCCATTCAGTCTGGGTTACTTGTATCACTCCTTGTTTCAGTATGATTTGAGCAACTTCTTTTAGTATTTTTGTGACTATAGTACTCTAAAACCTCTGTTCTACCTTCACTCCAGGTGTTGTCTCTATACTACATTCTATCCTTTTATTTCTCCTGGCATGTCAGAGAGTACTCCTTTATGTCTAAAGATATTTTATTTCTTATGTTTATACTTTTTACAATAATTCTGGCAGTCAACACACAAGATCAGGGCTCTAAATGCTTAATGAGTTATTTCCTGTAATCCAAGGTTCAGGGTCTGGTTGCTTTTACCTCTGTTCATCTACTGAATGACTTTGAATACATCACTTAACCAGGCAGTACTTCTGGGTTCATCCCAGAAAGGAGCACATTTGTCCAGTGAGTGTACCTGATTAGCAAATATATGTAAAAAAAAAAAAAAAGAATTCTTCAGACAGAGATTCTCTAGTTTCTCTTGTATTAGTTTCAGCTTGCAAAATAACTACTAAGCTTTTATGTCTTTCCTTGGCTTTAGTACATTAACATAATAAATTTGCTCTGCCATTTTCTGTCCTGGTGGTATAACTTTATGATTCACTGCATTTAAATCACTTCAGATGGTCCTTGCTACCTAACCAGGAAATACTAATATACAATCCCCTGAGTTAACCTCACTGAGTGAGCATTGCTATTGTAAACTTCTTGTTGAATTTCATCGATTTTCTGCATATGCTTCTTTAACATGAGCATAACCATGTTTTACATATCAGATAAACCACTATATTAAACAACTTCAACTGACCATGTAAACAAACACTGTATTCTTTCATACTTCTAAATGCTTATGTTTTGACCTAAGTCTCTGAGATACCCGGCATAAAAGAAATCAAATGGGGTAAAGCCAGTTTAAGCTTAAGGCATCTCTCTTATCGCAAAGAAAGTATCAATTGGTCACAGTTCTTACTTACAATGGTTACCATTTGCTTTCCTTAGCATAGATCTTAGTGATTATTGAATTACTCTAGAAAAACAATCAGTATACAGATGGTGCATTGGCATTTTTAGCTTTGCCATAACTGGTTTAACACTTTCAATACAAGGGGAGTGCTTTGACCAGCAAATATCTCTTTAGGGATATGAGGATACCAATGTAGAGAATAACAAAACAAGTTATCTGATAATAGCTTTAGCATTAGCCTTGCATAATGGCAACACTTCTGAAAAATGTGTAACATTGAGCTTTGCCCCTATTATGTGTGGATATGAGTTTTCTAATGGCCTCTGTATAATACACACTGGAGTCAAAGGAATCTTAAATCTAAGATATGGATGCAGTTTTCTGACATTACAGATTACAGATATGAAGCAATTACAGTTTCTATTTCTTTCATTATACCTGGAAAATAAAATCTGTCCATAAGTATTTTTTTCCAATCCAGGTGACTTCTTAGTATGTGATTATGGGCTACATTCATTACTGGTGTGGTATATATCTCTGGTACTAACAACAGGTGTTAAACTGTCTGTAGGTCTTCACTTAACATATCTATAACAGATCATTTGTAACTCAACAGAGGAGTAAGTATTGATTAGGATATCTTGTTTGCTATCTTCCCCGGATCATTAACTATAGTCTCTCTTGTCATGTTTAAAGTATTGTCTTTTGTAAGTTACACCTATGCCTTCCACTACAAAAGGGTAGCTCTGAGCTAACATCTCCTGCTAACACTTTCTGAACAGGCCTCTCGAGAATTCTGCTTCTTTTTATTTATTTTTTGTTTGTTGTGCTTTCTGCTACTCTCGGACAGAAACTGGTTAAGAAGCCTGCATTTTGCTAATTCGTTCACTTTTAATCTTTGCTTCCATTCTTTTTGCTCTTCGCCTTCTACTTTTGGCCTCTCAGTGTAAGCACTAAAATTATTATGCACGTCACAGACAGAAATATGTCTTGGAGTAATTTTGCTTCAGCACTTTCTGTTAGTTTACCTTACCTATGTTGACAGAACACAGCTACATCTCTAACAGTATTGTGGCAGGTTTCTGGTTATGCACAGATCACTTCCGTTGCCACAATCAGATTCTCCCTTCTCGCTTTTGAATCTGGATCTCTATGAGAATGCTACTGCCTTTGTTCTGTTCTTACTCTGAATGGACATATTAAGCTGTTGCTATGTCTTTTTGTATTAGTTGTATCAACCTGCCACTTTTTATCCATGAATTCTATCTCCTTCCACATTTTCTAAAGTGGTTCAAATGAGAGTGAATTTCTCCTAGTTTACGATCATGTGTAAAGTTAATGGCTACAACTACAGGATGCAAACGTTTTCTTAAATCTCTCTGAATTTCTGTATTTGTGAAAGGGATGATAATTCTATCAACTTGAACATATATATATATATATATATATATATATATATATATATATATATATATATAAAAATAACTTCCACCTTTATCTTTCTTACTGACATGGGGACTTTTGACAAGTATTCATGCTTCCAGAGTCTAACAGGGCTTGAACTTCTTTCATTCCAAAAATGTAGCATGCTTTACTAGAATACTAGTTGTTGTTGTTGTTGTGTCTTTCGGCTTATCCCGGTTAGGGGTCGCTACAGCGGAACTCCGGTCTGCTAATGATTGGCAGTTGATTTTTATGTGCCGAGTTGCCAGCCCTGACGCACAACCTTCAACGAAGGTATGCCCATTCACACATGCCTCCACACAGAAGACGCTCTAGCTGAGAATCAAACGGGACAACGTCTTGCTGTGAGGCGGCAATGCTACCGCAGCACCACTAGTAACATTGTGAAATAATGCTAATTCAATTATATTATCTGCAGTCGTATTATATTCTGTAGGAAGTGTTTTACACGTAACATCCATATCCTTGTTCATATTTCTCCTACTAGCATTTTCTTCAGCACTAGTAAAACAGAATCTGCTTTAATGATGGTTTTCTCCATGTGAGAAAAAAGTTAACTCAATATTTGCTATTTTTTGTTACACTGAAGTATGTGCATTTCTTATCGCAACTTTAAAGACGGAAGCAGATAATTCAGTTTAAACAATATTTCATTGACCAGTAAGCTTTCTACTAAAGTAGCTATCATGTCAGAAATCTTGGGATCATATTGCAGCATCAATGTTTTCTTATATTAGTAGCCAATTTATTTTAAATTTGCCTAGTGCTAAAATGTCTAACATTTTCCTTTTAATTTTACAGCCATCTTCTTATTACAGCTTTAAGCCATGTTTTAAGTAATGAAAATGATCTGTTCCAATTTTGCAAGCATTATAACCCAGCTGAAAAATATTACAGTCTACTCTTCAGAAGTTATGTCAGCCATATCTGACAATTCTTTTTTAATATTTTCACAATCACTGTAATCATTCCCTTCCATACAGATGAAAATGTTTAATGCTTCTACTGTCAGCTAAGGGAAAAGTATGTAGCCAATTCTGATTTTCCCCAGTTTTCTTCAGTGGCACATCTTTTAAAAGCCAAAAAAGAACTCTGGGTTATCCTCCTTATGTATCTTGAGTCTGTCAGTACATGTATGGGATTGTTGTCATGTCAGTTGGTACCACAATGTGCTGTTGCAGATGCACTAACTTCAGATTAGTCTTCAGCTTAAATGCCACTAAGACTTTAGCACATAAAAGATGCAACACAGTTGTGGATGAAAGAAAACATAAGGAACAACGTGAAACAAAACTCTTGTCAGACAGTAAGTATCTGAGGAGCAGTAGCAGCACCATACCTCTTGATACAAGAAGTCTGGACAAAGCTTGGCAAAATGAGA
Source organism: Protopterus annectens (assembly GCF_019279795.1). Classification (NCBI taxonomy): domain Eukaryota; kingdom Metazoa; phylum Chordata; order Ceratodontiformes; family Protopteridae; genus Protopterus; species Protopterus annectens. The sequence goes on from NC_056741.1 coordinate 200,846,616, forward strand.
GGACAAAGACCCAAATATACCAACAGATCTTAAATATTGCTCTTATAAACTTAGAAAGTTGCTAGAGTAACAGGGTTTGTGTTAAAATGTATTTTCTGAATGATTAGAAGTCTGAAACTCAATGTATGTCATTATTTAGTGACTTCACTACTCAGATCATCCCTGTGCTTTGCCAGAAAACAAAAAATTTTATGAGGAATAGACCAAAAATATGAAGCAAAACATGTCGACATTTTGCAAAAATCTGGACAGTTGAGATGTATGTGCAACACATTTCATGTTAGAAATCCCAGAGGGAAATTTAGTTCAGATAATCCACACATTTGGCAGCAGAGGGACTGGACTGCATACCTGAAGGTCCCTGGTACAATTACCCATATGCTCCACCAATTTAAATCTAATGCCACAAGATCATACAAATCAGAGGTTTATGTTTACTGTTAAGTATTCAAAAAAAAAAAATATATATATATATATATATAT
>NC_056741.1:200852098-200872098 GCF_019279795.1 Protopterus annectens
AGTATACTGTGCCTCTGTCTAACAGTGACGCAGAAGTGATACCCGGGGTAAACCTACAATCTCCCATCCACTCATCAAGATTCCTCTTGAAGAGAGTCAATGAGGGACTCTGCCTAACCTGGACTGGGATTTTATTCCAGAGTGAAGGGAGCCTCTGGGTTATGAATCTGTCCCTCCAGCATGTCCTATTTATTTCAGTGCTGAGGTTCAAGTCTCTCGAGCGTGTAGCTCGATGGGATTTGGATTTTCTGAGGTGCAGCATGTCCATTAATTCCAGGTTGGACATGGCTTTATACGTTAGGCACAGATCACCTCTGAACAGGCGGTATGCCACTGAGTAGAGCGGGAGTTTCTTTAACCGGGCAGCATATGGCATCTGTTTGAGCCCTTTGATCCTCTTGGTGAGGTACTTTTGGGGTCTTTCCAGTTGCTGCAGGTGTCTGGTAAGGTACATCCCAAAAGGGGCATTGTACTCAATTATGGGCCTGATGAGGGATGAGTAAAGAGGCACGATGACCTCCCCTGATCTAGATGTGAATCCCTTCATGATTAGGTGGGCTATATAAAATGTTTTTCTAGCCACTTTGGCCACGTGGTTGTCAAATGAGAGATTGCTATCAACTTGGGTCCCCAGTTCCCTAATTACTTCTTCTGTACTTAATGGATTGCCACCTATGTGGTAATTTGTGGGCACTTTGATTTTGCCAAAGGGGATGACTATACACTTTTTGGCATTTAGCTTGAGGCCATGGCTCTGGCACCAGTTGTCTGTTTCTATGAGGCCTTTTTGGAGGATGCTTGTGTCGGCTGGAGAGTCGATTATGGCGCCCAGTTTGCAGTCATCTGCGAACTTGGTCAGCCACAGTCCTTCCATGTTGGCCTGTACCTCCGAGAAATATATACCAAACAAGAGAGGTCCCAGGACTGAGCCTTGTAGGACACCACTTGTAACTGGTTTGGAGTCTGACATGGCTCCAGCAATTCTAACCATGTGGGTTCTGTCCTTGAGCTAGTTTGCAATCCATCTAGTGACATAGGGGTTTATATTTAAGCTGGTGAGCTTATCTATAATGCCCGTGTGGGGTATTGTATCGAAGGCTTTTGCAAGGTCCAGGTAGGCTGTGTGGACCACCTTCTCCTCGTCAATGGCCTTGGTGACTGTTTCAAAGAAATCAACCAGGTTTAAGAGGCAGGATCTGCCCTTAACAAAGCCGAACTGGGTAGGATCCAGTGTCTGTAGGTCCCCAATATCTTTATTTATGAGGTCCATGATGATCCTTTCCAAAGCTTTGCAGACCAAGCTAGTCAGGCTTATGGGGCGATAGTTTCCAGGATCCGTTGAGGCACCACCTTTATGGAGAGGGTCCACTGTTGCTGTGTGCCACTCTTTGGGCACATATCCTGTAGTAAGGCTGAGATTGAACAGTAGTTTTATGTTTGGGTTTAGCTCTTCTTGGAGTTCATGTAGGACGCAGCCCGGGACACCATCTGGTCCCATTGATGCTGTGTTTTTTGCTTTGGAGAGGGCAGCTCTTACCTGAGCATCTGAGATGTCAGGGGGGTAGCACTCTGCTGGGATAGATATTTGCCCTTTTGGTGGGGAGGGGGGGAGAAGTTTGCACTGAACCTGTCAGCTAGGATGTTGGCAATGTCTGTGGGTTCAGTTTATTTTTTGTCATTTTGGACTAATTCTGAGCATATCTGGGAATTACCACCCAGGTTCCTAACATAACTAAAGAAAGCCTTGTGATTATCCTTAGTGTCCTGTGCAATTTTTCTCTCGAAGCTGGCCTTAGACAATTTTATGAGTGCCCGTAGTTTTTTTCTAATACTGATCAGTGATGCCTTCCCTTTTTGGGATTTTGCTCTATCATTTAGTAGCTTCCTCCTTCTATTGTATAGTTTGTTTATGGCTGGGGTCTACCAGACAGGACGTCTGCCTTTGGAGGATTGGGTCTTGGTTTTATTTGGGATTGCATGACCCATGCATTCCTGAAGGTGTTCATAGAATGCGTTTATAAAGGATTCTGCGGTCTGGGCTGTATTTTCCACAGGCCCGGGGGCTTTGAAGGATTCCACCTCGGTTTTGAGGAGTGTGAAATTTGCTTTAGAGAAGTTTTTCACTGTGGTTTTCTGGGCAGGGGGTGGGGTAGGGATGTGAATATCCAGTGAGATTTGTTTATGGTCTGATCTTACCAGTGAGGGATACACTTCTGCTCTGGAGCATAGAGTCCCCATGTTGGTGATGATCAGGTCCAGTATGTTTTCCCCTCTTGTGGGAGTGGTAACAAGTTGTTCCATAGAATTTGAGTTTATAAATTCTAGGAACCTTTGGGCTAGGGTGTTGGAGCTAGGTTAATTCTCCCAGTCTATGTTTGGGTAGTTGAAGTCGCCCAATATAATGGTGTTTGGAGAGACCTTCATATTTTCCAGTGTTCTCAGGAAGGCCGAGTGGGGTTCCTGGGTTTGGGAGGGTGGTCTGTAGCAGGCTATAAACTGGAAGGCAGTTTTACCCACTGTTAGTTGCACATGGATAGTCTCTGATGCTTCGTGCTTTGCCACCAACCTGGAGGTGTGGGTATCTTTGATGAATATCGATACTCCCCCTCCTTTTGTGGTTCGGTCCAAGTTTTGGGGCCGAAAAGCATGGTATGAGGTATAACCTGGTAGTGCTGGTGTGCTCTTGGGAGCCCTGAACCAGGTTTCTGTTACTGCACAGATATCGATGTTCTCCATGCTAAGGAGAGTTTTGAGTGCGTGCATCTTGAGGTTTAGACTTCTGGCGTTGAGTAGCATTACTCTTAGTTTCTTATCCCTTGTGATACCTATGGAGGTGGGTTTGTCTTTTGAGCCTTGCCTAAAAAGGCACTATGGGGGTAGGAAGAGCCTTTGCCAATATCCGAAATCCCAGGGGTGACAGGTGCAAGCCATCCCTAGCGAAGCATCGTGGCTTGTCGAGCATATCATCCCAAGCTGACAGGCATTGGATCCCCTTTGAATGACACCAGTACTTAAGCCAATTGTTGAAATTGATCATCTTGTCTTCATATTGTGGCATCATTCTTGGTGAGGGTAAGATGCTACTCAAGGTCAGGGTCATACCGGCCTGGGCTACATGCTCAGAGAGCTCCTCTATGTCTCTTTTCATGTAGTCCAGGGAGGTACATCTCAGGTCATTCACACCAGCATGGACAATGACTGAGTCATATTTGTACTTGCCTTGGAGTGACCTGAGTGCTTGTGTTATGTGGCGGATCCTAGCGCCCGACAGGCTGTTCACCGTGACCCTCTCCTTGTTCAGCCTGGTGAGCAGGACGTCAGTGTGCCTGACGATAGAGTCACCTATTACAAGTGTATCAGGTGTGTTGTTTAGTCTTAAGGGCTGTGACTGTTCGGCACACTGGCTTTGAGAGATATGTATTGCACGTGTTTTGTTTTGGGGTAGCGGTTGCTTGGGTGTCTGCTTTGGAGGTCTCTGCTGCTTAGGCAGATCTTTATTTAGAGCCTCGAGTATGTTTTGTGTGATTATGTGTTTGGTTTGCTGTCGTGGTAGGTCTATGTGAGACTGGAATTGTAGTGAGTGTGGTTTCCTTCTCCTCCTGACTGGTTATGCCAGTACTGAGTTGAGAGAGCTTAGCCTCCAGTTTGGCTATATGGTTGCATCTCTCTCATGTGTTGGAATTTGTTGGGAGGAGGAGAGGGTTGTCTGTGTACATGAGGCAGTTGTAACATTGCCTCAAGATTCCCAGATTCACCAGCTGGACCGGAGAGGAGACTGACAATTGACCTTTGGACATGCTAGAATAATATTGGGAATTCCTTAATAATTGAAAACAAGGGCCAGTGGGGAGTGAGGGTGTAGTGCTTTTAATTTTTAGTGCTGACTTATATAATTGCTTTAGTGAGCAAGTGCCAGGTAACTTAAGTGCAATGTGTTACAGGTAACTTAAATGCAAAAATGACAAACAGTAACTTTCTTTCAAGTGAAACAAGGAAATAAGTACAGTAAGCAATGCATATATCACTTGTGATCCACAGAAGCTGAGAAGCCGTATTAGGTGGAATTAGCGTTCAGGAAATAACAAGCAAACAAACAATAAGCATATAAACAAAGCTAGATTCAGCAGGCCTGGATCTAGTCTATGCTACAGCAAACAAGGTGTACCAATTTCAGTAAGATACAGTTCAAATATTCAGGCACTATAAACCTTTAACCAGAAATTCCCAGCTCAGAAGGGCAGAGTCCAGCCTCTTCTCCCGCAAGAGTGCAGACCATGAACCTTCTTCATGTAAAATAACTGGCCTGAAGCCCAAGTGCTTAAACCAGAACTAATACACTTTAAGAATAACAGACACTGGGCTCTCAATCAGCAATTCCCAACTTAGAAGGATGAAAGCTACCTGTCATGCCACCACAGTGCATGCCACAAACCTTCCTAATGTAAAAACAACTGGTCTGAAGCCCAAGTGCTTAATCCAAAAGACTTACGGTGCTAAACAATCTGTCTCTCTGTAAGTTGTTAAACACAGAGTCCTGGTTGCAGGCTCTGCCAGGCCTTTTTTTGCAGCTTCATCAAAAAAGAAATCTTGACCTGCACTTACCCCAGCTGAATCCAGAAGAAGTCCTGAATAAGTTTTCCAGTCAGGACCCCTAATATAAATCATACAGAACTGAGTAAGTAATCACATTACTGATCTGCCTTTCTCAGGCAACTTCCCTTTATACGAGAAGTCAGCTGGAATCAAATTCTCTTGAACCGACTAATGCAGACAATTTCTGAATGAATGAGCCAATGTTTAAATACAGATTGCGACTGTCCAAATGATTATAAACAGAAAATCAACTAGTATGTATAGGGCAGAACAAGCACCATAAAGTGAAAGCAAAAAATGCTGAAAGATATAGTAATAACAAGTTTACATCTTTCATTTTTTTTTTGTTTGCTTGTTTGGAAAAATATTCTAGGGATAAAAAACATTGGAATGGTATGCTATCCTAACAGAATCAGATAGTTACGAAGGTTAACTAAAATAAAGTACAAATCCACAGTAAACACCACCATCTACTGTCAAACTAGTATAACAGCAGCATGACATTCAACTTAAGTGTAAAAAATATTCATATTTAGAGCCAGAATGCAAGAAAGCTGACTGAAGTAAAACACTGTGGGAACTGAATTTGCTGGACCTGATAGCCAATTGGTAACACTGCAGCATGAGATTCAAAATGTAAGAGAAATAGTTGTATATATACTGTAAAAACTGAAACTAGTGCTTGAACCTGAAATTTAAGAATGGCTATTGCATTCAATGCAATAGCATATTAGGTACCTGAGAGGCAAAGCACTTTTGTTCATATTTTGCTAGTACTACCTGGCGACCATCTTATAAAAAAAGAAACACTGAACTGAAGTATAAATAAAATATTCACATTTGAAGTATAAAAACATTAGAATACTGACAGAATCTGCTGTCTTAATAGTTGTTTAACAGATGGGGCTATTTGCCATAAATGTTTTGTTTAGTACAGAGGAAGATGAAAAAAGCTTGTGTGTCTAATATAACAACAGGCATCATCTAAAATAATAACTGTTATTTTCAAAGTGTTTTGCCTCAGTCTGTATTCATAATTTCTATTTCTGTCATTAATGTTTTCATCCTTGCTTTTGGTTTAGTCGTTCACCAGATGGTGCTATTTAGTATAAATGTGTTGTTTATACAGATGAAAGTCACGTCTGTTTCTGTTTAGATAACATAATATATAATGTTGTAGGCACATATATTGCAGGAAAGTACATTAGTTTTTATTCCTAGATCATTCATTCCCCCGGATTCACGAATCCTCCGTGTAAGACTTAATAAGTCTTACTCGGAGGCTGCAGTTGAACGGTATGACGTCAGCATGCCATGAATATTCATGAGGGTATGCTGACTCAACTGTAACTCTTACACGGACCGAGTATGAAAGCAGGGGGCGTGTCCGACTGCTGAGCAGTCTAAATGTCCACGCCCCTGCAAGTGTAGTAAAAGCAAAATGTCAACACACAAGAGCGAGTTCGCTCAAATGTACTTGCACTCAATACCACACTCCCTGACACTGTAAACCCCCATCACAGTTATAAAAAGTAAAATATTTATTTATTTTTTTTAAATCCACGATATAGCTGCCTGTATTTGCGCGTGTGTGTGCGGGTGTGCCCATTGCTTAGCTATAGTTAGCAATTCCGACATGGAAGAGCATAAGATAGAATGTTTATGCAAATCACACCAAATTGCAATAGCGTAATGGTAGAGCGTATGCACAAAGAAGAGGCATTCACGCTTCGAGTCCCACCACTCCCCTTCTTATTTATGTTTTAAATCAGTATTTGAAATAATATATGATTAAAATTTTATTAAAAGCAGTGAAATGGCCAATGTATCAGTGAACAAAATATATATTTTTAAAGGATCCAGATATATAATAGCTTGCCGTTAAGCAGCGCTTTACCCAGCTAAACAGAGGTGCCCATAGTTTAATAGCACTTTACCCAGCTAAACAGAGGTGCCCATAGTTTAATAGTGCTTTACCCAGCTAAACAGAGTTGCCCATAGTTTAATAGCGCTTTACCCAGCGCAATAGAGTTGCCCAAAGTTTAAAAGCGCTTTACCCAGCGCAATGTGTTTGCGCGGACGTGCGCACCGCACCAACCAGGACACCGGGGAGCAACGTAGAGCTAAGTTGCTTAAACACAGCCACACCCCCTAGCTTGTCTAGACAGTATTAAAATTAAAGAGTGACAAGGTTCGAACCCAGGACCCTGTGCATCATAATCAAAGTACAGAACCACTAAGCCATGACAACTTAGGAGAAACAGCCACTATAAGCATACATATACTTAGAAGTGGTAGATTAACCATTACTAAGCAGGTCTGCAGTCAGCTTAGAATTTTCAAAAATGGCCAATCACAAAAAAGTGCGGAAAATGCAGCATATTTAAGCCCCATAGGCGGGAATACTCGCCATAACTGATTGTAGCTCACATCTGCAGTCAGAATGGCAGGTGCAGGAGAGGGTTCATGCTTCAGAGTGCAGCGTTGGGGCATCGAGGAGTCGAAATACATGGTTTGGCTCCTTGTCCACCGTCATGAGTCCAGACTCCCACAGGGCCAGTTCCAAGGGACGAAATACAAGGCTGAAGCTTGGAACCGGTTAGCTCATGACCTCACCAGTGTCACAGGCATTCCTCGCACCGGTGAGCAGGTCCATCACCACCATGCAGACCTGAAGAGACAGAAGCAGGACCGCTTGAACCAATGGATCCAGGAGGCCCATGGGATGCAGGATGCCCCACGACTGAGTATGTAGCCATGGAATGCAGTATGTAAGAATTGATAACTGAGTTTGTATAACGGATAGGTATGTCTCAATATCCCTTCATTTACTTCACAGCTGCAGTTGACCGTGCTGCAAATCAGCAAGCCTATGCTGATAGGTTGCAAAGGCTGCGCCACGAGGCAGGTTAGTGATTATTTTGCATGTTTTGTTATATAAAATAGGGGAGAGAGCATGAAATAAAGTGTTGTAGTACAATAATACAGCCATAAAATGGCCTGAATAAGTCCTCTGCATGTACTGTTATATGAAAATTCATAGCGCTAGAAAAAGAGCGTAGTAACCCATTAAAAAAGGTAACATATGTCTGGAATAAAATCTCTGCAGGTACTGTCATATAAAATAAATGACTGAGCCTGAAAAAGTGTGTTCTAACCCATTAATAAAGGTATAATATGTCTTGAATATGCCTGCCATATGCACTGTTATAACAAATAAAGGAGTGAGCCTGTGGAAAAGTGTGTAATGTCAGTAATAAAGGTTTGAAACCCGGAGTGTGTGTGTCACTTAGTTTGAAATGTTGTTGTACCCTTGCCTTATACAAATAGTACTGTGTTAGAAAGTGCTGGCAACCCAGAGTTCTGCAGTCCCATCTAAAGTTGGTGATGGAAGTGCTAGTAGCTGTGAAGAATATATACAGTCCTCTACAGTCAGTTACTGGCTGGCATGCATAAATAAATCTGGCACACGAGTAGCATGCTAATATGTTCCCCAGAAATGTGAGTGTGCTTCAATAAATGCAGGGTTCTGTACAAATTGAAGTGAAAATGTCATGTGAAAACATCCAGATATGTAGATAAAGAAATATAAATGCAACCATGAAATATGTAGCAGTAACATTTGCATCTTGGACAGTTAGTATGTCAGATATAGGTCAAGTATATATTGAACTAGCCAAACCCACTACACAACCTAATGCATGTTGACAAGTGTAATAATACATATAGGGAATATACACCTGCAGTCACTAGGAATGTAGTGTAGAGTAAAATTGTTTATAAGATGTTAACTGAGGTTTTTTCTACACCCTACTGTTTGTGCATAAACCATGCAATTCCACACCTCAATGGGTATGTATAATCTTAAATATTTGTTGGGACATATGTCCTATTATTTTATAAATATTTGCATTCATGTTGATGCATGTGCCCTGTTCATACACTACGTTCATGGTTGCCTGTTGCTACCAAACATCCCTGCATGCTGTTGGAATATACACTGTCGTTCAATATATGCATGTGTTATCTTGCTGTTCAACTGTTGGAACCTTGGTGTGTTGGGTTAATGGGAATATTACTGCATGCTGTTACAACTAATCTGGAATGCTGTTGCTTATGTTGTAATTAAACACACCTAATCACAGAACGTATGGGAAGGCCGTCCCAGCGGACCCACCTATATGGATATATATAGATATATATGGGTATATATGGATAAATATAGATATATATCGATATATATGGGTATATATGGATAAATATAGATATATATCGATATATATGGATATATATAGATATTTATAGATATATATGGATATATATGAATATATATAGATATATATAGATATGTATGGATATGTATGGATATGGATAGATATGTATAGATATGGATAGATATGTATAGATATGTAGAGATATGTATATATATATTTATATATGTATATATATATATATATATGTATATATATATATATATATATATATATATATATATATATATATATATTTATATATATATATATATAGAGAGAGAGAGAGAGATAGAGATACAGGATCATATGTACTGCAACAGGTGCCTGTTGTCCAAGGCATGGACTGAATACCAGTGTTGATACTGCAGTGCCATACCCCATTCCAAAACACCTTATGCAGGAACTGCCACATAGGTGGTAGCCTGCCTAACACTGAAGGTATCAGAAGGGAACACGGGACACAGGTGGACAGTAGGCTCCCCTTTGATAATCACACTGCCACAGTAGTCATCTAATCTGTCTACGTGGTACGTGTCATCACAAAAGGTGTGTCATCTAGGGAAATATAGGTCGGTGTTCCCCTCTACTCATCACAATGCCCCATGTGGTATGTACCTCACATGACAACTACATCAAGTGGAAAGGCCACAGACATACCTAACAAAGAGTAATACTGCCCTCAAACACATGCCCTATGCAGACTGACTCACAAAACCACAGCTAGAGTGCATTGCATACCGCCCACCCAGAGGTTACCACTGCCGGACATACAGAGGTATGTCACACCCATAGCAGTCGGCTAACCACCATGACAACACCTCACAATCCCTCCCGGCTACATGACCTAGGGCCCTAATCCTTGTCACCTTACTAAACAGCACATGCTGGAGGTACAGGTTCCTATCCACAAATATGCCATACTCTGGACTAAACCACCCAGCATTAACAAACAAGGCTCCTCATTAGCAGATGTCATACATACCCCTGATGATTGTTTTGGAGATAGGTAATATGCCCTGGGAGTCACCTCTGTGTATCCAGTTGACAGGAGCAAGTGAAATCACATTACATGTGTGTCAAAGGGTAGGGTAGCATATGGCTAGGCTGCTCTAGGCCCTAGGGCCAATAGCGTATTACCTACCTATGACACAATGCGCACACATGTACTCAGTGCAATATCTGTTATGTGAGGTGGAATGAGTGTGACAGTGACTGTGTGCAAGTTTTGTAAAGGTGTGATAGCTTAGTGTGAGGTTGTGTCTGTCATGGTAGTTTGTGTCCTAGGTGTGAGGCCAGAGAAAGATGTGTCAGTTATTGGGATGCAGACATAGTAGGACGGCATATGTTGTGATGTAGTTCCTTGTGTACGACTGTGGTGTCCCATTGTAGGCTGAAGCAATACATGTATGGTCAGTAAGTGGTACTGCTGGTGACTCCAGCTCACATATGAACTGTTGTACTACCTGAAGCTGTAGGCCTAAACAGCACAGTATGGTGTATGTTCACAGTACCTGGTAACACTGTCTTGTGTGTTTCCTGTAGTCTGCACAGATTACATACCTCGGGCATAGGTATCTGTAAGTAGGGGCACACAGTACTATAAGGTACTCAGGTAATACTCATCTGAGTCAGCATACATCTGTGTGTTGTATGTATGTCTGATGTGTGTGTAATGATGCCTGTACCATGCCTGCAATCACATGTGTGTTACAGGGTATGTGTGTGTGCCTAGCAACATGTATACTCTGTTACAGCAGTATGCCAGCTATATTAACAACCGTGAACATATGTTAGGTAGGGGTATGGCATCAAAGACTAGGGTGGCTTACTGGTAATACTGTAAATGTACATTACATTCATTGCATTGGATGATATATTTCTTCATGCATTAGCTTGATATATACCCCTGGGGCGAGGTTGTGCATTGTATCCCAAACAGTGTGCCGACTACTGGTGTATACTGGTTTGTTATATGGAGTGTGGCAGGCACTGTCAGCCAGTTGTGGGCTGAGCACTGATATGTGGTATTGAACGTGTGTATCCTCTGATAGACAGATAGATGCTATATATGGCAGTTAAGTGATATCTGTACTTCATAATGTTTAGTGTGCCACATGACTTGCTCACACATATTGTTTAATTGTCTTCCAGGGTTATAGCTCATCAACGTAATCCATTGTATACAGCTGCGGAGGAGCAGGAAATTCAGAAAAGCCTGGTGCAGCACTATAACCTGCTTTTTTCAGGGCCAGCCAGCACCAGCATGAGTGTACTGCACTGTGGCAAGACCTTGTTCACCGGGTAAATGACATAGGCATGCATAACCAGACATATGAGGAGGTACGCCATCACTGCAGTGATTTAATTAGACATGTCCGGCGGCGTGCATCTGATATCCATAGGCAACAGCTTGCTACAGGTGGTGGGGCGACCATACATCCCCCCTCACCAGAGTAGAGGAGCTGTTCCTCAGCATGGTGGCTCCTGGCCTACAGCAGCAACAGCATCACACATGTGTCATCATGGAGGCCCAAGCCACCCAGCAGGATGACATGGCGCATACAGGTAATATGCCCTAGCTGTAGACTACCGTTCCCTGTATTGTTAGAATATGCATATCTGAGATGTGTACTGTGTGTTTAGCAGTATAGTTTAGTTTAACTAGGGCTCACACATACACACACACATTACATCAACATTGGCCCATGCTGTACTGTTGTCCCTCACACACACACACACACACACACACACACACACACACACACACACACACACAAACATGTCGATTGGATGGGTCAATGTCAGGCTCTGGCAAACAACTAAACGCCCTGTGCATATGATGACACCTGTGTCGTCTCCTGTCATCTGCAACATTGACGGAGGTACAGGCTAACATAGTGCTGATGCACAGGGTGACACTATAGCAGTGTAGCAATATTAGCAAGTTGTCAACAGGAAAGTGTAACGACATCCTTGTAGGTATATCTGAGCAGACATTATGCATCAAAGCTCTGATTGTCAATGTAGCATTGTTTACACCACTGTTAGGTCTGAGTATGTATTGTCTACACATGTGCCACTTGGCTGAAGTGTAATGTGTTGCCAGCATGTGTTAGTGAGTGGACAGTACGTGTGTGATGTGTGCAGTACAGATTAGCAAGTGTACATCTGTGAAAATGGTGGGTGTGCACTGTCTGCATGTACGTGCATAGTGGACACATGGGACATGTGGCATACCCTGTCGTACACATTGTTAACATCTCATAGTATCTTTCAATGGCCAGTATGCATTCTACTACAGTTATGTACTAACATGGGTAGACGTGTGTATGACATGGGTTGACACTATGCTGTGGGTGATACCGTTAATATCTGTCAATGATTTGCAGTCTGGTAGTATACACAACCTCAACAGCATGACTATAAGCAATCATTGGATGATGTCCTGACAAATGACACACAGTCATAGGGAACTCAGTAACATTTGGATCCTTCCGGTGCTACACTATAACACTAACCAGTGGTAATGACCGCCACCCATTCCTGTGACCACACCTGTTTAGCATATAGCCCCCTTAGGTACATGCAAACACACTAGGGATGTGTCCATCCAAATCTGGAAATGCATGCATTGGCCTACAATGCATTTCCCGGATGGGACGCATATCCTACACAAGGGTATCATACAGACAGATACCTGTTGTCTGATACATGCTGTATAGCAGTAAGCCGACTATGGCATAGTCATCCTCATGTACTATACATACTATCCCATCAGTACCACACAGGTGGTAGCCCTCAACATGTATGTTGGGTACCAATGTGTACATACAGCCTCATGTTATGTCATGTGTTCCTTGGTATCCACATATCCATAGGTATTGTGGAGTCAAAGGTGTATCACATAAGACATTAGAGGCTTGAATGCATATCCACAAGGCAGTTGCACACCTATTAAGACTGTCCATTATTGGCAGTCATTGTTGTGTATGAACATGTCTGACATATACCCCAGGCATATACCCTCACTCACACTACTCTTAAGTAACTGTCATGGGTGTGTGTGGCACAGATGACCTTGGCCACAGAACATGACAGTGGACGGCCTTGTCACATACATACATATGTGACCTACGATCTGAGAAGCAGCGGCACAACCTGTCAATGGAAATTAATGTATTCATGTAGTATGCAGGCTTCACACCTATGTACTGATTGAGGGGACATGTACACATATATATTTGCCATGCAGATACCTGATGTGTGCAATGCACTTACTGTTGTAATCATAATATGTCATACCATAGTAAAAGCAAAACCCACACCGCATTGACACACAGTCAACATTTGCAGGATTCAAACCCCTACCTAACTGTGGAATAATACTAGAGAGCAATGCATTAACACGGCACGCTATTTGCTTTAGTGGGTGTTTTTTCTTCTCCTGCTGTATTTGTAGGATGGTGACATCATCAGTCTTTCCAAAGAGGAATGTACCACTTTTGTTTTTTCCCAGTCTCCAAAAAGGGCACTCCTTTCAAAGACAGTTGCACACATACACACCCTCCCCACACACACACAAATCAGTGTTTGCAAGATTCAAACCCCTACCTAACTATGTTATGATACTAGAGAGGAAGATATTAACATGGCATGCTATTTGCTTTACTGGATGTTTTTCCTTCTCCTGCTGTATTTGTAGGATGGTGACGTCATCAGACTTTCCAAAGAGGAGTGTACCTCTTTTAGTGGGTTTTCCCAGTCTCCAAAAAGGGAACACCTCTCAAAGGAAACTGCACAAATACACACACCCTCAACACACACACACATTCAATCCCTGGCAGCATTTGCAGGATTCAAACCCCTACCTAACTATGTTATGATACTAGAAAGAGATGCATTAACACGGTGCGCTATTTGCTTTATAGGCTGGTTTCTGTTTTCCTGCTGTATTTGTAGGATGGTGACATCATCAGACTTTCCAAAGAGGAATGTACCTCTTTTAGTGAGTTTTCCCAGTCTCCAAAAAGGGAACAACTCTCAAAGGAAACTGTACACATACACACACCCTCCGGCCACACACACACACACACTCACTGCTTGTAGGACTCAAACCCCTACCTAACTATGTTATGATACTAGAGAGAGAGACGCATTAATGCGGCGTGCTATTTGCTTTACTGGCTGGTTTTCCTTCTCTTGCTGTATTTATAGGATGGTGACATCATCAGACTGGACATGGTGATGTGTGTACACTTTGTTTTATGCCATTCCAAGAATGGTCCATGTGGGTCAGCAGGTGTCAACAGCTTGAACAAGACCTCATAATCCTTACCTTGTATGATCTATCTGTGGACACATTGACATTCCGTCATATGTCAACACATATTTATGAACAGCTTGTTGGTTTTGTGGATACTACATGTGTCTGGGATGTTGATAAAGGACTATTCAAAGTCTATGTGAGACATGTGTAGATGTGTTCATTGATGTATGTCCTGGGTGGCTGCCTTGCAAACAGTCTAGCATGTTTGGGAACCATGATCCTCACACGGACATACCACAGTTGGTAGGGTTGTGTGTATGTCAGCTTCCAATAGCTCTGTTTATGACTGCAACCATGATGGACTCCATGACCTTGCAGATCAGACTTCTTAGGCGTACTGGACTTGACTTCCCATGGTGTGTTGTACACCAACACTTGTGGGGAGTGCCACATGTTGCTGTGACACATTCAACGGTTCCACATCCTGTGTAGGGGGTGAGGCTCAGCTGACTGTTCAGGTGCAGGATCTGTTTGTTCTGTAGTTTGTGCATGACACATATTGGGAATCAATGTATTCCACTTGCTGCCATGTTTTGGCAGTGGGGGTAGCTGCTCATCCATTCTACATGTGATATCTCCTGGTATGATGATATGGACTATTGTCAGTGGGAGGTGGGTATGTACATATGGGCCTGTCTGTCAGGATGTTGGCATTGTCAGTCAGGTACAGTTGGCCCTGACTCAGGACATATATGGGTGTACATTGCTATTTATGACATAGCTGAAGGAGGTGTCATGATTCAGTCTGGACTCATTCTCAGCTACTCTTTACAAAACACCAACGAACATGAGCACTAATCCCTGTTATACTCTTTTACACTTAACACCCTACTGATCCTTTGTGATCAGGCTACAGAGTATGTCATCATAATATCCTGGCATGTCCAGGGGTCTGTTTCGTGTGTACTCTTCAGTCCAGCTGGTGAATATTGTGATATTGACACAATGTCACATCTGCCTCATGTACACAGACAACCCTCTCCTCCTCCTGACAAACTCAGATATATGTGTGCGATGCACCTATATAGACATACAGGGTGCTGGACTCTCTTGGCCCATGACTGGCACAGTCTATCAGGTGGAAAAGGTAACTACACACACCATATATCAGTCTCACATATCCTCTAGCGACAGCACTCAAACCACATTATCACACATAGACATACTGGGATGCTCCAAATGTACTCTGCCTAAGCAGCAGAGACCTCCAAAGCAGACACACACAACTGCTACCCCACTACAATACCCACATATCACATAGTTCACAATGTCAGTGTGCCACACAGTCACTGCCCTTCAGGCTAAACAACACACCTAATACACTTGTAATAGGCGTCACTTATTGTCAGACACACTGCTCAACATGCCACGTAGCTTCACTATGGACAGCTTGCACCTGTCACCCTTGGACTTTCGAATGCTGGCTAAGACTCTTGCTACAACCATAGTGCCTTTTTTAAGCAGGGCTCAAAAGACAAACCCACCTCCATAGACTTTACAGGTTAAATGAAACTAAGGGTAATACTGCTCAACACCAGATGTGTTACCCTCATATTGCGGCCACTCAGGACTCTCCTTAGTATGGAGGATAGCGATATCTTTGCACTAACAGATGCCTGGTTCAGGCTCACTTATGCACACCAGCACTACCAGGTTATGTTTCATACCATGCTTTCTGACAACAAGACTGGAACAGACAACACAACTAGAGGGAGTATCCATATACATCACAGATACACACACCTCCGGGTTAGTAGCACTGCACAAAGCATCACAGACCATACATATACAACTACCATTGTGCAAAACTGCCTTTCAGTTTGT
This sequence comes from Protopterus annectens, assembly GCF_019279795.1. Lineage (NCBI taxonomy): Eukaryota > Metazoa > Chordata > Ceratodontiformes > Protopteridae > Protopterus > Protopterus annectens. The sequence goes on from NC_056741.1 coordinate 200,868,095, forward strand.
TGCCTGCTACAGACCACCCTCCCAAACTCAGGAACCACACTCGGCTTTCATGGGAACTATGGAGAATATGAAGGTCTCCACAAACACCATTATATTGGGTGACTTCATATACACAAATATTGACTGAGGATGCTACTCAAGCCCCAGCACCCTCACCCAACAGTCGCTACAATTTGTAGACTCATATGCTATCGCACAACCAGTCAGCACAGCCACAAGGGGGAATACATATTGGACCTGATCATCACCAACATGGGGACTCTATGTTCCACACCAGCGATATACCCCTCATTGGTAAGGTCAGAACATACATGTCTCTCACTGGACATACATATACTCTCCACACACCCTTCCTGGGTAATCTTGGTGAACTTCTCATGAGCCAATGTCTCACTTCACCAAAGCAAGGTGGTATCCTTCAGAGACCCTGAGACAGAGGCAAATATGGCTCACACTGCTGAATCCTTTACATACACATTCTATGGACACCTAGTGGACTGCATGGATTGTGCTATCCCAAATAACAACAGGACTCACTACTCCAATGCCAGGGGACCTGTCTGGTAGACCCCAGCCATTAATAAGCTGTACAACATCAGGAGGATGCTACTACATGATAGAGCACAATTCCAGACTGGGAAGGCATCTGTGATCTGTACTAGCAGAAAGCTATGATCACTCATGAACTTTTCTAAGGGCAGCTTCTACCGGACAATTGCACCAGACATGTAGGACTACCACACGGCCTTCTTCAGTTATGTCAGGAACCTGGGTGGACACTCACTGATATGCTGTGAGTTACTGCATACTGACTAAATGTACCCTGAACCCACTGGCATTGCCAACATCCTGGCAAACAGGTTCAGTGCAGATGTCTCCCCCCCATCCCCCCTAAGGAGCAACTATCCATCCCAACAGAGTATAACCTCCCTGACATCACACAGTAACAGGTGAGTGCTGCCCTCTCCAAAGTGTGCATCACATTATCAATGGGACCAGATGGTGTCCTGGCCTGCATCTTACATGAGCTTCATGACAGACATGACCCTCACATTACATCACTGTTCAATATCAGAATTACTACAGGATATGTACCCAAGGAATGGCGTACAGCGACAGTGGTTCCACCCCACAGAGAATAACAACATGCCCACACATTACCACATAGGTAGTACTCCATTACATACGGTAGGAGTTGTTAGGGGTTTGGGGACATGACTTTTTCGTACTGTCGTCTTTGACATTCACGTTGCCAAAGTGGTTGGACACGCCTTCTATGTGGGCCACCTTATCCCATATGGTTTCACATCTAGATTGAGTGAGGTCATTGTGCCCCTATACTCACCACAACCATGCTTGGTTACAATGCCACATTTGGGGTGTACCTTACCCGACACCTGCAGCAACTGTACTGGCCACAGAAGTTCCTCACCAAGCAGATCTAGGGACGCACACAGATGCCCTGCACAGTTCAGATGCAGTAACTCCAGCTCTACTCAGTCGCTTAACACCTACTCGGATATGATGTGTGCCTGTTTTTTACAGATATACCCAACCCAGAATTACTGGACATGCTCCACCTCAGGATATCCGACTCCCTTGGAGCTACACACTCCAGGGACGTATACCTCAGCACAGATGTTAATAGGACATGCTGGAGGGACAGATTCTTATCCCAGAGGCTCCACTCACTCCAGATTGTAATCCCAGTTTTACATAGGCAGAGCCACCCACTGACCACCTACAGGAGACATCTTGATGACTGTATGGGTGATCGTATGTTTACCCCTGGGATATCTTCTGTGTCCTTGCTAGACGGAGGCACACTAGCCTAAACGTACATGGGCTATCTTGTGTGACCTACTATTCACATGCACAGTGTAGTAATCTGACAGGGTTGCGAATGCCAAACACACTCTGGCTAGGCTTGCACATGCCCTAGGGCAGATAGCCTAGTATCGACCTCTGAACCTATGCTAATGTTCAGGATGCACAATGTTTATTGCTGATACTGTTTGCAGGACTTTATCGTCTTTGCTTTACCAGTTTCTATGAACAACTTCGGTATCTGCAAAACATATTTGATTATAACAGGGTTCCACTATATTATGGATGTGTCTGTTGTCATATAACTGTGTGCACAGGGCGGATTGCTGGATAGTGACAGGTTCCTGGGTTAACACATGCAACTGCCAGATATGCGTGGCCCACTGCTGTACTCAGACATGGCCTAAGCGTGTGAGCATGCCCAGTTCAGGCTTTCCGTGTTTTGTTACCTGACATTTGTCTCATTTATTCAAGTGTGTGAGCATGCCCAGTGTGACCTTTCAGTATGTTGCTATCTGAGGTCCACTACATTTGTTGATGTGTGTGAACATGACCAATATTAACATTTATACTGTGTGTATTGGAAGTCAGGTTCTGTTCTTACTGCAGGACTCACCTTTGTGTCATAACTCGACAGAGATTATGCTGTGCCTGCAGGGTTTCCATGAGATACTTTGCATAGACTTATCAACATTCCTTCATACAGGCTGACCACTGCAATACTGTCATGGTTTAGTAGTTCAGTACTTTGACTATAGTGCACAGTATCCTGGGTTCGTGGCCCATCACAGCTTTATATTTTCATACTGAGCAGACCAGACTGCTTAAGGGCCAGTTAAGCAAATATGAGCATGTTGGCTTTTGTTCATCTATGCCCTACTTAGACCAGGCTTGTCCAACTTTGCTCAATATTCACCAACATTGCTGGACGTTGCCCAATATTACTCAACATTGATCACAGTTGTGCTAGTTGGTGTGTGCAATTTTGTTTGCATATACTACATGGTGGTAAATGCTGTTTAGCACTGCTTTATATTGCTTAACACATGGCAATCATGCCTTAGGTGGTGCTGCAGGGCTGCCTATGTTGGATGCACATACTACACTCCCTGTACATGTTTGAAAGTAGGTAGTGTCAACTTAGGCATCCCTTGTACTATATGTGCGAGTCAGAGAGAGTTATCATTTCCAGAGTTCCTAGTGAGCCAGTGTATGTGCTATGCATTGCCTCTTTGCCAAGGCCAAACCATACTGGGCATGCCTCCTTCTGCCTATTGGGACAGGCTCAGGTTGTTCCTCCTCTGAGTCACGCTCTGCCTGTGATGGCCTTGGCAATGGTGGGGGGCTGTTTGGCCCAGGCCTATGCTGGTCCTGCTGCAGCTGTTTTCGCAGGATCATATTATGTAGCATAGCCCATACCATGACAATTTGGGTACATGTAGTTGGTGAGTACTGCAAGGCTCCACCAGATGTGTCCAGGCTCCGGAACCGTGACTTGAGCAACCCAAACACACGCTCTATTACATTATGTGTTTGTGCATGTGCCTCATTATGGTGTTTCTGTTCAGGTGTGTGTGCGTTTCTGATGGGTGTCATCAGCCACGGCTCCAGTGCATAGCCAGCATCCTCCACTAGGTGACCATGTGGGATGTCCTCATTGGCAAATGTCTGGTACAGCTGCTTCAGATGCCAGATATGGGAATCATGGTAGCTTCCAAGGCAGCCTGCACACACATTCAGTATTATGCCCTGGGCATCACAAATGACCTGGCAGTTGATGGAGGGGAAGCCCTTGCGGTTGAAGTAGACCCTAGCCCGCTCGCCGGCTGGTGCTTTGATGCATATGTGTGTGCAGTCTATTGCACCCACTACCTCAGGGTATTCCGCTATTTGCTGGAAGAGACGCATATTGCTGGCCAATACCTCACGGGAACTGGGGAAATATACATGATCACCGACATGTGCTGACATGGCATCCAGGAACTGGTGCAGTACCCTGGATGCTGATGCCTGTGATAGCCCCATTATATCACTAGTTGGTCTCTGTAAGGTACCTGTTGCTAATATTCTTAGGCCAACACATACCTTGGTTTCCACTGGGATGGGTTCCCCTCTGTTGGTTCTGTGTGTGAGGCATGGCCTGCACAGCTCAACAATTTGCTGCAGGAGGTCTCTGT